>NC_073696.1:110118664-110266164 GCF_029784165.1 Wyeomyia smithii
GAATGAAGATTGTATTCATCAGCACCTGCTTGACAGTACTCGAAGCAGGCAAAAATTGATTCATAATAATTTATTCGTTAAAACTAAATAAATCCATTTTTGCCAGTTTTACAACAAAATTTAAAATCAAACTGTTCAACACGGTATGAAAATAGATCGTTCTTCCATACGCAATACGATTTCGACCGCTTGAAACCCATGATGAATTCAATAATTAAATTTTGAATAAGATCAGCTGTATAAAAAATGTTGATATTTAGTTGAATAAAAAAAAGACACAAAATTTATAAAAAACGTATCATTTATACAATCTATTACAAGCAAACTCATGTATGCAGTTACGTAGTGGTTACGTAGTTCACATAATATAGAGGTACTTTTTTGTGAATTTGATGAAAAACTGAAGCCCCTTTTGGGTCAAAAAGAAAATAAACGTGAGTTAATAGCGCAAGGCTGTAATTTATATTCAATGGAAAACCCATATCAAAAAAGATTATGAGCCTCATATATTCAAAAATTCTTACCATCAGTAACTACTATTGTCAAAAAGGTAGTTGAGCTGTGCTCTATAAAATATACCGCAAATAATTGCATGAACTGTGAAAACATTAAAACAAAATGCTATTTCCGATAATCGACAGAAATGAAACTCTCTTGCTCTCAATACACGCAAAAGAAAAAAAAAGAAAAAACATACAAAACTGATCCTAAGCTGGCATTGGCGTCCGCTGACTTGAAGCGTTATGATTTTTAAGATATTTTAACGACAACTGCATGAACTCATTATTTTATTCATGCTCTTTCTTATGCTCGGAAAAAAATGAAAATTGAAAATCGGGAACAAAACCTGGCTGATAACGAATGTATATAATGGAATTAATGTATAGTTGATTATCCCAGTTCATCATGCCTAACCTCTAACACACAACACAGCTGCAAAGCACTGAAAACTCAACAGAAAAAAATTAAATTACCGCCCCCTACACTATCAATCTGAGCGGAATGGCTTAGCCATTCCAACTCCAACCGAGCCTTTTGCCCACTATGCTTAATCAATTTTCATACTTAATACGCAATATTTGTTCTAACCAATTGCTGGCTGTCGACCATTTTGAAACATTGTTCAAATACAAAATCACAGCTGTTGTCCTCCGTACGTAGCATCCTCCCGACCGGTCTGTTTCCAACTCCTTTGGCATGTCGCTCCCACATCTGTTGGCCGCTACAATAAAACGTGTACCAATGATTATTGTCAGTTACTGACGATATGGCGCAGCAGAGGAACTAGGTTCTCGGCGCCAAACCTTCGTTGGCACCGAACGTCTCATCGGTGCCAGCAATCTCAGTCCTTTTAGTTACACGGAGCATAGAAATCCGGTTAATGGTCTATTGATTGGGCTAGTGTTTCTCTTAAATTACAGATCCGATCAGACATTCGCGTTTTGCTTTTTGTCGTTATTGATGTGTAAGTGTTCTCTAGGATAACAGAATTGGACCCGTTTGAGTTTTTCTTTGATTTGGTTTGACTTCCTTTCCTACATCCGTCGCAACTTTTGGATTCCTGCCTGCACATACTTGACTACGTTATACAGCGAGCTGTGCAGTGTCATCGGACCGTTCTCATGGTCCAATTCGATGAAGAAATCTAAATGAATTACAACAATTACTTTTTGGCTACATGCAACCGAAATGAAGCTGGTTTACCTGTATGGTTCCCCCGTATCACTAAGTTGTCCGCCTGCTCCCACAAATCTTGACAGTTGAGTAGATGATTGAAGAGGGTAGCTTGCTTCTGGAATGCCATGTGCACCTGGAAACGTGTAAAAAAGGTTTAGATCCATACTAGTTTTCGAAAAACATAGAAAAACTTACGTGCACTGGCATTACCATGCACGGTGACGGGGAAGAACTGATCGACGAACACTGGATTGGATTGGTTTGACCGGTTTGACCTGAACAATATCCGGAACTCTGAGAGAGAAAAAATATCATTAGCTGTGAAGTGTTTTGGCTATAAACTAAAACCATGTTGGATCGTCCCAAAACCGTACGAAACATTTTTTCGTATATAACAAAAAAATTCTGATACTAACCTGTGAACCAACCGAAGTTGGTGACAGTGGCGAAGGAGTGTTGCCGTTTACCATATCAGCCGACACAGTTGTGTTAGGTTTCTGATTGTATTCGGCAATAATTCTCTGCACCTCTTTGATGTCGTGACGTCGCATTTTGTAGAGCTTGAGATAAATCAATGATTGGCATCGTAAACTGTAATGTATCAAAGAAATCATTACAAGCTATCCTAAAGCCAGTCTAATCGAGAACTCTGTAATCACCTCAGAATCGCCACTTTGCTATGGATGCTTCCCTGTACCGTGAGATGTTGCTGCTGACTGCGAAATTTTGATGATATATACCTAAAGACGAGCAAAGATAAATCCAGCATTAAAACCTTATTCATGTTGCCCATCCAACAGTCTAACCAACTCACTTGATCAAACTAAGCGTGTCTTTGTACATGGTGAATGCGGCTTTCTCAGTGATCGGGTCGCGCTCCATGGTATCACCAGTGAGCAAAAAGAACAGCACCGCCTCCAGGTAGAGCATCGCTTGTGCCAGGTGATCACCTTCCCGATCGGCGGCATGTTTTAACCGTTTAGCTTCCGACAAGAATCGGTTTTGGTCCCGAACTTCCAGCTCGTCGTCATTCGAGCGTTCAAAATATGAAACATACATCATCTTAACAACCGGTGCACTGGTGTTAGTCGCGCCAGATACCGTAACATCTTGGCCAACAGGTTCCACAGGAGCTGCCACAGAGCAACCAGATACTATTTTTGCGTGAGAATTTACTGCGCTGGTTACAGGAGCGATCGAAGGCGCAGAGTCCACCTCTAACCGGTCGTGATTGGTGGGGGGCATTTGGTCGAGAATTTCAGTCTGAAACAGGGAATACTGTAATATGTTTTATGCGATACAAAAGTGGTGATATTTCGTGAGTGGCTATCGCTAACTCGCACCATGTTTATTATGATTGAGTGACGTTCAAGCACATAGTTCTGAGAGATGGTCAGAGGTCAATAATGCTTTGATGGTTTGATACGGATGAAATCCCTTTGAGTGAACATCCAAAATGAGTTTCCACAAAGGTATATATCAAAGAAAAAATACCTAGGTATGAAGTGCAGAGTTTTAGAACAGCAAAAACAATTATCTTCATTATTGGAACTACTTTGGCTATTTAGTGAAGAGATCATCCGTTTCGTTAAGGTAGATAGACAACTGCGTTCGGTTAATATCGTCTATCATGGTAAGCATGTCCCCCGTTCCAGGAACTAGAGTTTCGTTTGTCAAGCAAAGTTTTGAAATACTCTGATCTTTGCTTATAAACACGCAGTAATTCTCGCGCCTGCTGTAGCTCCCTTCGAAGTTGCCTAACTTCATCTATGGCTTCCGTCTGGACAGATGCATCCACCGTAGTTACAGTTGATCTCGATATATCGTGACGCCTGTGGTGACTACTTTGCTGTTCTACAGCGTCCACTACGCAGCTCGAATGGGCCATCTAGAATTGAGAAATAGATGCGTGTGCAATTCTGATGTGCTGAATAGAACAACACCGATACCCGCTGCTGAGATTTGGTGTTTTGGAATGCGTATGTGATGCAATTTCTGGTTGCTGGGTTAGTGACGAGGTTCCCTTGTTGAGTACCTGTACGCAAGACAAATCGGTTGCGTACAGCGAATCGCATGGAATTAAAGCTGCAAACAAGCGTTTCTTTACCATCCCCTGTGAATGGTGCTTTTATGCAAGGTTAGTTCAGCCACATTAAGTATTTGGATATGTTGTATGTACAAAATGATTAAAACAATTCATGAAACAGATTATAAGTTATGATCTGCTTGTTATGAATAATTTGCTTATATAAATAATTGTTAGATTTCTTTCTTATTCCTGCTATTTTTGAAAAATTGATTTACAAAGATACTATGCCTTTTATTATTCAAACAAATCCGTCATATATTGAAAAAGACTTTTTCGAAAAAGACTTTTCCATTGGAACCAGCTACCATCGTATCTAACTATCTCGCTGTTTGAAATGGAAATGTTCTCTATTACAGAAGACCAAATAGAATAGATATAACCGCCACTGCCGACCTCTTTACATTTTTTTATCGTTTTATATTTGTTATGAAAGGCTCTACTTGACGACACGAAACGCCAACGATTCTGGCTTCATTAGCTATTATTAATAAAACCTACATTAATGACATGCGTCATTCACGACATGTTATACTGTATCAATTTCAAAATATAACTAAGTTATTGGACTTCATTTTATGAGGGAATGAATTAGTAACATTGAGAAAATGCTTTAATCAAGTTAAAAAAAGGCTGAGTCCTGGATGAGAATCATCATGCAGTTAAACCATGAAGCGAACAAATAGAATCTAACAATGAAGGGTAATTATTTCTGCAATATAATAAATTATTTTCACAATTTGCTTTAGGCAAACTGACAAAATAAGCGGCGAAATATGATTGCTCATTCATCTTCTACTTGTATGTACATCTGTGTTGTGTGTTAAAATAAACTGGTTTTGAAGTAATTATACAGATTACTTGACAAATAAATTTATTCTGAGTTTTTAATCAATTCACTGATTTTGACAAACCTATGTAACTTGTTAAAGAAAAACTGAGTGTAAAATTTCATTATTCAGGGTGACAAAAAAGTTTTTAAAAATAAATTCCCTGATATTCCCTGAAATAAAACATTAATTTCCTTGATATTTTTCAGTATTCAAAACAAAAAAATGCAATGTTTATGAACGAAAGTCTGATATTTCAATGAAAAAAGTATTCGATCCGATGGGAAACTAAACAGTGAAGTCCCAGATTAGACTTTTATGCTGAAAAAAATCCGTTTTAGTGCTGAAAAGCCGTTTAAAAAAGAATCGTATCTCGATAAAAAAAATTCCCAGATTTTTTTTCAATTTTCACTGATATTCCCTGATCGAAAATGTAATTCCCTGATATTTCCTGATTTTCCAGGATTTCGCCACCCGATTAATTCATTTGTTTAATACAGCGGTTCTCAACCTTTTTTGTCCGCGTATATTTCATATCGATTGTACTCCCTGGCTTGGAGCGTTCTCGCAGAGTGGGAGAGAGTAGTGGTAGATCATGTTGTGGTAGTCTAATTCAGGATTAAAATTCAACTATCGTCGTTTGTTTGATTTCTACAGTCAGGTTCTAAGAGCAAAATTGAACAACAAATATAGTATTTGAAAAAAATTGCTTTATCCGCCATTACTGATTTTTCTTTCGCGTACCCCCTGAAGGCTTTCGAGTAACCCCAGGAGTACGCGTACCCCAGGTTTTTTTTTATTCTCGCTTATTTTCCGTCGGTCTAGTTCCGCCACCGTTGTTGTGCCAATCACCGACGCCCGGGGAGGCGACTCCACCCAGGACCCTAACTCACGACCCGTTTATTAACGGACCGGCGCCAACGGCTTTATTCCTCATGCGATGGAAGGCGTGATCCCAGAGATTTTTCGCCTCAGAAAATCTCCCGGTGTCGGCTAGGATTGAATCTAGACCAGTTGGGTTGGTTGTGAGCGGATCACGCCACCTCACAACCATCGACACCTATGTCGGCGGTGGGATTCGAACCCAAGCGACGAGCGTGGTTGGCAGAGACGTTACCAACCACGCTAGGCCCCCGCTACTACGTACCCCAGGTTGAGAACCACTGGTTTAATACAACCGGATTTATTTTTTGTTACAGATATTTCCAAATTTTCTTGGTAATGAGAGGAAAACCAATATTGGCGAACTCAATTCATTTTTTTGGAAGCGAGATAAAATTTACCAAACGAATTTCAGCACTCTCAAATTTAAAAGCAGTATAAAACTATGCATTTCAATTACTTAAATTGAGAAATATTATGCGCGGCGATGTACTGAACTCGAAAACTGTTTTTACATTTGTAAAAAAAATGGAAATAACATTTTATTTCAGTGATACTTCAGAATGTTGATGATTTTCATAATTCAATTTCAACAGCTAGCTTGTAAACGCGGAGCCTTTTTTGCGACTTAACGGATATTACCCGTTAGAGTGTCTCAAGTTAGTAACGTATGCTTAACTTAGCCTGGTACCCTTTACTTACCATAGATTAAACTTATGTAAATGAACATGATGGCAAATGTTTTTTCGATACTGTTTTTAAACCAAAATATGTGCAAAACCTAGAAATATCGAAGCACCAAAGCGAAAGCCACCCACGGTATGAAAACTACCTAAACTTTCCAACTTACCTGCGCATTAACATTGCGCGTTTTTCGTCGCTTATCCTTATAGGAGTTACTACCGGAGCTTAATGTGCGCTTCCGCCGACTGCCACCGCTCTCCGCCGGTCCTGACGGTAGTTGCTGCGATTGTGGCGCTGGTTGTGCAGTCACACCCAACTTTGCCAGAGAGGCGGTGGCAGACATCTTGCTGTCTTCACCCACATCGGGATATTCCTGCTTGATGAGGTGCTTAATGTTAAACGGTTTAGTGTTGGCGCCCGTACTGGAGCCAGCGGAATTGAAGAGTATTGCAGATTTGTCTTCCTTAATAGGATATGAAACGGCACTGCTTCCGTAATGTAGTTTCTCACTTTTCGTCGGTAACTTTTCATCGTACGTTAAATGTTGTTTGGCTGCGGGAATTTGTTTTTGTATGGGACCACTGCACCCAGAGGAGAGCGAGTTGGTAGAGGCATTGTTAAGGTGGTGAACTGAAAACGAAGGAGATGCCCCATCTCTGTGATATTCTCGTGAACGTTCGCGCGATTGATGCTCACTGGCATTACTATTACTCCGATGCCGACCATTTTCCAATTGTAGTACCGAGTCATTAGCCGGGAGCTTGTAATCTACAACCTCGGGCAGTTTGCAGTTGGTGGATGAGGAAGATTTGTCGTCGATAGATCGCTGGACACTCGTATCAAAGTAGTTAACGGCGATGGAATTACGACGTTTTTTCTTCTCGTAAGGGCTTTTGCTCTTGTTTCGAGCGGAGGCACTGCGCTGGGCACTGTAACTTTCGTTCGCTTTAGCCAACTGTTGCTTGGCTGGCGGCGGCGGTGGTATCTTGAGCAGTCGACTCAAGTCGATACGGCAGATGAGAGAGATGTTCAGTAAGGCAGTTCTGGCGGGTGATAAAAGCACTTTTTCCACGACGGATGACGCTGTCGATAATGATGATGTGTTACTGTGGCGATTGTCGGCGCCAGCAGGGACAGTAGTAGCACTTAGTGGCGGAGTGATAACACGCGAGTGATCCGATTGTGGCACGGACAAATGGTGCATCTTAGAGTTGGGAGTGGT
This sequence comes from Wyeomyia smithii, assembly GCF_029784165.1. Taxonomy (NCBI): domain Eukaryota; kingdom Metazoa; phylum Arthropoda; class Insecta; order Diptera; family Culicidae; genus Wyeomyia; species Wyeomyia smithii. The sequence goes on from NC_073696.1 coordinate 110,126,046, forward strand.
CCTGATGGTGGTTTGAATCGAAGATGCTTTCGAAGTGTGCACTTCTTCGATCACCACCTGGCCTTTACCTTTGCCCCCTTTCGCGCCACCTTCCTTGGAGAAGAGCTTCCTCAGGGTGTCCTTTTTGTTTTTATCACTCTTGATTTTGTTGATTTTCTAAAATAAATAGACAATGTGTCTTAGCAAACTTCAATATCATTTCGCATATTTCTTAAGAAGATCAAGTTTTCAAAAATATACAAATAAGTTAGACAGGGTGGCGAAAAAAATTTCAAAATCAAATTCCCTGATTTTTCCCTGAAACACACTAAAGTCGCTTTTAACGCGGGGGATACTTGCCGCGTAAAAAAACAGCGTAAAAAAACCGCGTAAATTCCGGAATCCGCGTAAAAAAAACCGCTTAAATTCCGGAATCCACGTAAAAAAAACCGCGTAAAAAGCGACCTTAGTGTATAACAATAATTTCCCTGATATTTTTCAGTATTCGGCACGAAAAAGTGCAGATGAACGCAACTCTAAGATCTCAGTGGAAAAGGAACTTGATCAGATATAAAACTGAACGTCAGCCACCCTGAATAATACTTTTAAATAAAAAAAATACAGTTTTTGCGCTAGAGAGCGGTTCAAAAAAGAACCGCGTATCGGTTGAATAATTTTCCCTGATTGTTTTCCAGTTTCCCCTAATATTCCCTGATTTACCTGATCGAAAAATGAAATCCCTTATATAGTTTATATTTACATGGTAGCCTTGCAGAGAATAGTTCTCAAATGGTATATGCAGTAGGGTGGGGAATCGTTATATGGAAAAAACGAAACTTGGTAGCAGAAAGCCAGAACCAAGTTTTTTTTGTTCTATTTGGGGCCTCAAACAACCCTAAATTTATCGGAAGTCGATTGGTTTAGTCTCCGCTTGGCGCATTGCATTTCAAATTTATATGGAGATTTGTATGGAAAAACCAACGTTTTTGCATTTTCCATTCTAAAAAGCTCAAAGTGGCTCAAACCATAGGTTTCATGACTTCAAATGGTAGGTTTTTTGATGCCCAACAACTTGGCCGAAGACATCAAAGAGCTAGGGTGTCTCAAAAAAATACTGGAGCTGTTCAAAGTTGAGTATGTCGAAATTTATGTTGCAAATCATTTTTTCTGCCAACACTGCTAGTGTACCGGCGTTAGTCAGATTTCCATCAGAAGTTACCTCTGAAACACGTTGTAGATTCTACCTACGCCTAGAATATTGAACTGAATTCGTATGTTTGATCCAGCTGAGTGTATGAACTCGTTACGACAAGTTATTTCTTATGGAAATCCTACTGACGCCGGTACATTGGTAATGTTGGCAGAAAACAAGATTTTTTGCATTTAAATCGACATACTCAACTTTGAACAGCTATAGCTCTCCTTAGGGTCATCTTAGCTCTTCAGTGCCTTCTGCAAAGTTGTTAGGCATCTAAAATACTTTACTTTTACATAATGTAGTGCATTATTAGATCGTTATTAAGCACTATAGAAAGGTAAATGCAAAAAAGTATGTTTTCCCATATAAATTTTCATACAAATTTGAATAGCAATGCGATAAGCGGAGACAAAACCAATCGACTTCCGGTAAGTTTAGGATTGTTTGGGGCCCCAGAAGGAACCAAAAAAACTTGGTTCTGGAAACTCGATCATTTTTCCCCACCCTAATATGCAGTCATACCTCGATATAAGACAATTTTAGTTTTATTTTCGTTACGTTATATCGAGTTACGTTATATTGAAGCAAAACATTTTTTTTTTTTAATTTATGCAAGGATGATTATACTCAAAGATGCGCGAAAACCTATTTTCCATAACCTATCAGTATCCTTCTAATGCCCATTTAGAAATATTTTCAGAGGCAGAATATTTTTTTTTTCAATTGATACAAAATATCACTCAAAGATGCGTGAAAACCTATTTCCCATCACCTATCAGTATTTTTAAACCATTCTTATGCCCATTTAGGACAATTTTCAACAAGCAAAAAAAAAATTTTAATTGATGCAAGACTGACTGATGGTTACTCAAAGATGCGCGAAGACCTATCTCTCACCACCTATCAATATTTTTAAACCTTTCTTATGCCAATTTAGAGAAAATTTCAACAAGCAAAAAAACAATTTTTTTTTTAATTGATGCAAGACTGTGAATTGTTACTAAAGGATGCGTGAAAATCTACTTCCCATCACCTATTAGTATTTTTAAACCGTTCTTATGCCCATTTAGGACAATTTTTGCATTAGTTTCATTGGTTTCAAAACTTACTACGAACATTTTTTTGAAGCAAGTTATACCCCAAAAACAGTTGCTGTATCATTTATTTTCAATTTCAATACATCTTAAAAAGTTACGTTATATCGAGGTAAAAGTTACGTTGTATCGAGGTTGCCTTATATCGCGGTACGACTGTATACTTTTTTAGAAAATGATCTATTCATAAATAGTAGAATAGTGTAATTTGTGTAACTTGCATGATCTATCCCGCGATAAAAAAAAGTAATATTTTAGTTGAAACTTTTTCGAACGGGGTTTCAGCGAAATGCCAACTTGAAGTTATCGTTATTAATCTATCTTTATTCATGGTCGTTACAAACAACACAATACAAAAAAGGATAAAAATATCCAAAAATCCGTGGAGTTTGAAAACAACGGATGAGTAAAACCGTTGTCTGGCGACAACCCGAGTAATGCGTATTAATTTAGGAATACGTGCAAAAAAATGTTATTTCAAGAAATCGTGTAAAAGTTATATTATTTTGAAAATTGGTGTGAAAGGGAAGTTAAACTAATGCCGTGCAACTATTCTTTAGCATCAATACCATACCTTCTCTCGTCGAACTCCTCCATCGCTAGCACTGCCCGAGTCGCTAAGTGATCGTCCCAGATCATCATCATCATCGTCGTCATCGTCGATCGAGGCGGACGTAGAGGTGGATGTTTTTCTTGGCATCACCTTTGAAACGGACGACGGTTGACTGTTGCATGTCAAAATCGGCATGAATGGTGGTGACGTTAGCGGAGTTCTTCGGGGCGAAGATAAACTGAAAATATTTGCAGGATTAATGCTCTGATTCAAGTAGCTATAATAAAATCAACGCTTACTTGTCGTTACTGTCGGATGAAAGTGGGTCAGTTCCTGTAGGCTTCGGCGGGAGCAACAAACTTGCAACACCCTTCGTAGAACTACCATCGAAGCATTTTGATTTGTCGGGACTTTTGATTTTATCCTCCAGCTCACTGTTTCCAACGTTGCTGTCTCTAGCCGGCTCAGAATCGGAATCATCAGTAGTAGAGAGTACTTCCTTACTGGTAAATTTTCGATTAGCTCTGGACGGTCGCCTTCGAGCAGCAGTTTCTTTAAGTGGTGTACTGGAGGCATCCTTTTTACTGGGCGTTGAAGCTACTGTCTTAGTGGAAGACATCGACAATCGACGTTTACTATTGCTACTGGCTACCGAGTCTGCGTCGGATTGTCTAGCACTCGAAGAACCAACAACAGACGAACCAGCAGGGGTCGCCGTTGAGTTCTTTTTTGGCCTACCTCTTTTAGCCTTTTTCTCTTTTTCAAAGGATTGCGAACGGCTCCTTCGCGAGCTGGAAAATCCGTCGTCATCACTACTACTTGACCCATCCCGTTCCCTTTCTTTGAAAGACTTGGTGACTTTGCGTATTCGCTTGACTTTATGTGTCACTTTTGGAGCAGCATTTGCCGTTACTGCACGTACTAACGCTGTCGCCTTCGATTCTACATTATTGTCTTCAATATCGGATATTCCCGATAAGGGTTGTATATTTTGGAGCTCTTTGACTTTACGTAGCGCACTACTAACTTCGTCCGACTCGATGCTATCGACCTGATCATTAGAATCCTTTTCAGAAGTTTTTTCTGGACTTTTGGCAGGGCTGGACATATCCATGTCGTCTTTCATATCACGTAACTTATTGAAATCTTGCAAAATGCTTCCACCAGAGCCACCATTTAGACCAGGTATTGCCGAAATCGGTGTCGCTGTGGGCATCCCACTGGCACTAAGCGAAGACGTACTGTTTTCACTAGGAAAAGGTTCCTGTTTTACAAAAACACCCTCCGGAATACTGCTACCATTGGATAAATGATCATCCTCCATCGGGGGAGGTTCGTTTTTAATAGCAGTTGGTGATGATCCCGGCATCAGGGGCGAATTGGAATTCTCATGCATTAATAGGTTCTGATTCGAGCCAGAATTATTAGAACCAGCCATCTGAGAGCCGACGTTGGTTTCATTTGGCACCTGTGATGGAAGAAAGTTCATCAACGACCAATCAATCGTAGATCGCTGAGGACTGCTAGCGCTTCCGGTGGCACCAGTCCCACTAGTAGGCACATTCCCCGGACCACTCGTTGGATTGACGCAGTTCGGTAAACCAGCGGCACTATTGGCTTTATTGCCGGTGTTCGAATCCTCACTGGACGACTCATCGCCGCTCTCGTTTGAGGAAGTATCACTAGAATTACGCTTCTTCTTATAGGCACCGTCATCACTGTCCGATCCATTTGGGTCATCTTCGCGAGCACTACAAATATATGTAATTTAAATTAGTTACAAACATTAGTGGTTATTTTGCAATTTTCAACCGTATGCTTACCCTATTGGTTTAAACATTGCGGGAAACGTGTCCACTGCATTCAATTGACCAACGATAATAATTGCAAGCATAAAAGAAAATGACGGAAAATATAGGTAAAATATCGATTAAAACCAGATAATCAATTATGCATTAAGAAGTCACAACCGTTGGCACAGCAAACCGAAGCACATACTAATTTTGCATGGTCCGGGTCGCACTTGGAAACATTCGTAATGTCTATCACATATTTGCACGGAAAGTTCACAGAAACTGATACTTACGTGGTGTCTTGAACGAGGGTTGTTTCATCAGCACAGGTGGAGGTGCATATTTGTGGTGTGGCATGTTGGGATTGTTAAAGCTAAACTTGCTCTCTAGTTCTTTCCGGGGCGTTGCACCGATTTCCGTCAGAGGCGTACCCACGTTTAAAGTTTTGATCTCGCTCAGAATTTTCTCTACATTACCGGTACTTTGTTTCGGCGTCAGTCTATCACTTGGGCTCTGCGGGAATAAAAATTCGAGAGTGAATGTTAGTGAATTTAGTTTCGACTGGACATCGCAAACCGAAGCTCAGCATTCCAATACATCGAGAAAACGAATCACAAAAAATTCACAATAAATGCAACATAAAGAAAATCGATCGTCATAGATTGGAATCATACGTGAGATTAGGAACGATACTTGGGATGCAAAGTTGAGGTTATGTAGAAACAAGCAAATTAACATAAAATCGGCAACTAACTACTCTAGAAGGCATTTTGGCGTTTGAAACCTGAGGAAAACGTCCGTTCGGTATTATATGCGAGTGTAACTTATCACCAATAGCTCCGGGACCGGAGGTAGAGCGGCCGTTCAACATCGACGTGGGCATCGAAGAGAGTGCTTTTGGGTGCCCCTGAAAGAAAATTGGGAAAATGGACGATTAAATACATTTAACTTGTACCAAATAGATGTGTTTCAAAAATACGGCCAATGACACACACACATCGTAACCCAGTGCTGATCAATATGAGCTAATAAAATTAAACGGTTGATTATTAACCCATTCCCGGCGGAGAGGAATCAGATTTTACCTCAAAAAATTACCTTTTTTATGGGGGGGATTTGTTAGTAGCTTAAGTATTTATGATAAATATTAGTAAATAATGAGTATGTGTGTCCAATCACAAATGGTGACTTCTCAACACTGTTAGAAATTTGTAATTTTAAATGTTAGGATTTGTTTGCTTTCGCAATTAGGACTTATCATTCGTAGGGATTTAAACCTACTTGTCAGAGAAGGGGAAGTAAACTTACAACTAACTTAATTGCTAACTTATTGGCTATAAAGAGAGCTTATCGTAGCAATTGAGGATTGCAACGATTTTTGTCGAAAATTGTTAATAATTTTATATGACATAGCTTCTAATGGTTCAACACCAGTAAGTCTATGTAATTCGAGTGTACCAAACCAAGGAGGACGCTTCAAAACCATTTCCAGAATTTTATTCTGAATCCTTTGGAGCGTTTTTTTCCTTGTTGAACAGCAACTTGACCAGATCGGTACAGCATAAAGCATTGCTGGTATAAAAATTTGTTTGTAAATCAAAAGTTTGTTCTTTAAACAAAGTTTAGAATTCCTGTTAATGAGAGGATATAAACATCTCGTTTATTTGATGCACTTGGCTGTATACTCTCAATGTGCTCTTTGAAAATAAGTTTTTTATCATAAATTAGTCCCAAGTACTTAACCTTGTCGGACCAACTTAAAATAACCCCATTCATCTTGACAACGTGATTATTGTTTGGCTTGTTGAAAGAAGCCCTAGGCTTATGCGGAAAAATTATCATTTGAGTTTTAGAAGCATTGGGAGAGATTTTCCACTTTTGCAATTAGGAAGAAAAAATATCTAAACTTTTCTGCAATCGACTGCATATGACACGAAGACTTTTTCCTTTTACGGAAATGCTTGTGCCATCGCAGAACAATGACTTTGTGCATCCTGGAGGCAAATCAGGAAGATCTGAAGTGAATATGTTGTACAGGACTGGACCCAAGACTGAACCTTGAGGTACACCTGCTCTGACAGGAAATCTATCAGATTTTGAATTCTGATAGACAACCTGCAGAGTTCGATCAGTAAGATAATTTTTTAAAATTTTGATTAGGAAAATTGGAAAATTAAAAGTTTGCAATTTCGCAATCAAACCTTTATGCCAAACACTGTCGAATGCTTTTTCTATATCTAAAAGAGCAGCTCCAGTGGAATAACCTTCAGATTTGTTAGCTCGTATCATATAAGTAACTCGGAGCAATTGATGAGTTGTGGAATGCCCATGGCGAAATCCAAACTGTTCATTTGCAAAAATTGAATTTTCGTTGATGTGTGACAGCATTCTGTTAAGAATAATTCTCTCAAACAGTTTACTTATTGAAGAAAGCAAACTGATTGGTCGATAACTTGAAACTTCTGCTGGGTTCTTATCCGGTTTTAAAATTGGAGTAATTTTTGCATTTTTCCATAATTTGGGAAAATATGCAATTTTGAAGCAGCAATTGAAAATTTTTACTAAAAATTCCTTTGTGCTTTCAGGGAGATGTTTGATTGGTATATTAAAGATTCCATCGTCACCAGGTGCTTTCATATTTTTGAAATTTTTAATAATTGATTTAATCCCATTCAAGTTAGTTTCAATTATTTCTGCAGGTAAAAAATTCTGGGAAGAAATTAAATCAAATTGACGTGTGACTTCATTTTCAATTGGACTCACAAAATTCAAATTTGAGTTATGAACACTCTCAAACTGCTGAGCAAGTCTTTGAGCCTTTTGTTCATTGGATACAAGAAAACGTTCACCATCTTTTAAAACTGAAATAGGCTTTGAAGGTTTCTTAAGAATCTTCGACAGCTTCTAAAAAGGTTTTGAATATGGTTTCAATTTTTCATTTTTAGTCTCAAAATTTTGATTTCTCAGAAGAGTAAATCTATGTTTAATCTCTTTCTGTAAATCTTTATAAATAGTTTTAAAAACAGGGTCACGAGAACGTTGATATTGACGTCTGCGGACATTTTTCAAACGAATTAGAAGTTGAAGATTTTCGTCAATTATTGGTGAATCGAATTTCACTTGAGCCTTTGGAACAGAATAATTCCTGGCATCAACAATTGCACATATTAATGCTTCCAAAGCGGAATCAATATTCACTTCGTTTTGCAAATCAAGCTCATTATTGAAATTTCTCTCAATATAATTTTTGTATCTTTCCCAATTAGCTTTGTTATAATTAAAAACAGAGCTCATAGGGTTTAAAACTGATTCATGTGATAAAGAAAAAGTTATTGGAAGATGGTCAGAATAAAAGTCAGCATGTGTGATCAAATCACTACATACATGACTTTGATCTGTTAGCACCAAATCAATTGTTGAAGGGTTTCTTACAGAAGAAAAGCATGTAGGACTATTCGGAGACAAAATAGAATAGTATCCTGAAGAACAATCATTGAATAAAATTTTGCCATTGGAATTACTTTGAGAATTATTCCATGAACGATGTTTAGCGTTAAAATCGCCGATTATGAAAAAAATTCGAACGATTTCTGGTGAGTTTTTGTAAATCACCTTTAAAAAAATTTTTGAGCTCGCGTGTGCATTGAAATGGTAAATATGCTGCGGCAATAAATAAAATCCCAAGTTCAGTTTGAACTTCAATTCCCAAAGTTTCAATAACTTTCGTCTCAAGATGGGAAAGAGCACGATGTTTGATTCGGCGATGAATAACAATTGCAACTCCACCGCCGGAACCCTGAATCCTATCATATCTATGAACCACGTAATTGGGATCATATTTTAATTTTATGTTAGGTTTCAAAAATGTTTCAGTAATAATTGCAATATGCACATTATTTACTGTTAAAAAATTGAAAAGCTCATTCTCATTGGCCTTCAATGAGCGAGCATTCCAATTTAATATTTTAATTGTTTTATTTAAAATCATTGCTAAATTTTAAATTAGAAACAATTTTAATAGTAAAATTTGTGCCTATTTGAATGGCTTCAAACATTGATTTTGCCTGCAACATGGCGTTCATAAGATCGAACATTGCCTGTTGCAAAAAAGAAAGTTTACCTGCCGTAATAGGCCCCAGGCAGTTGACATTAGAAAAAATATTTTCGGTAGCAATATTAGCTGGGGTAATAGGTGTACAATTATTTTCTAGCGTGTTTTGCTTACCCATATTAGCGGTTATTTTGGAACTACCAACATTAGGCGGTAGAATGTTCGAACTACCTGTAACCTGTGCATATGTTAAACGGGTATGCAAAGGAGTAGATAAACTATGCGTCACTGGTACGCTTGGAGAATTTTGTTTTGAAGTTTGTTTTGAATTTTGTTTACCTTGCCTTGCCTTAACAATTGCTAAACGGACTGGGCATTAATAAAAATGTGACATATGGTTGCCGTTACAATTCGCACAGCGAAAATTTTTACTCTCTTTCACAGGACATGTGTCCTTTTTGTGAGAAGAGTCTCCACAATTAAGCCTTTTTTGGTCCATGTTACAGAATTTGGAATCATGGCCATAACGTTGGCAATTACGGCATTGGGTGATATGCTTTTCACCTCCGCCATACTTCCTATAAATTTCCCACTTTACACGCACATTATACAAAGCATGTGCCTTTTCAAAAAATTTTAAGTTGTTAACCTCATTGCGGTTAAAATGAATTAAAAAATTAACAAGGGAAATTCCAGTTCTCTGACTGTTTTCGCCTCGTGATTTTTGTTTCATTAGAATTACTTGGGTAGGGGCTATGCCAAGTAATTCTGTTACAGTAAGTTTGATCTCATCAACGGTTTGATCGTTGGTGAGACCTTTCAAGACAACCTTGAACGGCTTGGCGTTCTTGGTGTCGTATGTAAAAAATTTGTACATCTTGTCAGTTAAATACTGAACAAGACGATCACGACCCTTTACTGAGTCGGCTAATAAGCGGCATTCACCTCTACGGCCAATCTGATAGGTAACTTTAACGTCAGAAACAAACGTTGAAAGTTCCTTTTTGAATATATTAAATTCAGAAGAAATAGTTACCACAATAGGTGGAACTTTCTCCTTTTTTAAAGATTTTATATTTTGTATAGTTTCATTATTAATAACTTCCATTTCACCAGCTTCTTGCTCAAGCAAAATATCAAAAGGATTGTCACTACAGACACTCGATGTGTCAGAAAGAGATGCCTCTCTTTTCCTCCCCGCAGCGATGCGAGGTTTCTTTTTCCGTCCAGCCATTTCAGGTGATACGAAAAAAGTTAAAACAAATGTTAAATTCAAAAGTAGGTAGTCTTGAGAAAGACTGATGGAAAATAACTTTCAGGTAGTCTTTAAAAGACACACTGACAAAACACAAACTTTGAAGCTATAGGCAGTCAAAGACCAGTCCACAAGCAACCGAAAAAACGTCTGATCTGTAGGACAGTTCAAGACGCACTCTCAAAAAATTACCTTCTAACTCGTATTATTCAGCAACTACATGTACAATTGACACAAACTGTATTGCATATTGTAGATCGATCTGTTCTCTAACCGTATTAAATAATTCCGTCGTTCAAAACTGCACGTATAATTGTAAGCCTCAATCAAAGTTTAGATGTCAGGTGATGCCATACATCATCACCCGTTGGGAATGGGTTAAATGAAGTAAACTTCTCGAAAAATATCCTAAAAACGAACGATTGAATTGCATTCCTAAATTAAAGACTTGAGGACTTTATGAGAAGATCAAGACAACACTTATCAATCTGCGTTTTACCCGGATAAGAAATCATTTCAAATAGTTCAAATAGTGCATGATACAGCAAAAGTTTCTTGTAAGACATGTAAGTTTAATCAAAGCAGAATTTATTCTTATTATCAAATGAGTATGTGAAAGAAAGCTTTACGTTTAAAATTTTGTAAGTCAACCATCATCAATCATCTAATGGTCATCAATTATCATCACCAAGATCAAGTGCACTTCAAAACAAATTATTTCAACACTGATTTGAAGTCATAAATAGAACAGAAGCAAAAACAGACAGCTTAATCAAATTGAATGGTAATTGACAATGGTTCAGTCTAAGGCACACACACACACATTGCACGATGCTCTCATATTGAAGAATGTCATTGACGATGATAATGGCAATAAGAACATTCGGTACAATGAAAATGATTCCTAGATAGATACGACACAAATTTTATGCTTGTATTGGTGCGATGCTAAAATATTTTTACACCTAGTTTAAACCTTTTAATTTATTTCTTTAACATTATGAATCATAAGTACCGTGCTTTTAAAATGTTTTGGAAATTAAAGTATATCAATAACCAAACCAATTTTTGAAAATTTTCTTTAATTTTTGTCAACTGCTGACCAATCGTTGATCAATTTAAAAAAAAACGCTGCGGCCATTATTTGTGCCAGCAAAATATAGAGACAACCATTTTGAAAAAACCTAAATTAATCCACCTAGCGGTCAGACTCAGCCTTTCTCATTCAAACTTATCATTTGTAAAAATAGATTCACATGAATGCTTAAATCCAAAAAGGTATATTCACTCTTCGGGTTCTAAAATATTGATGTTGTAATTAAAGTATAAAATATGAAATTTGACGTAATGTTAGTGCTTCAGAAATAGCGAAATATAAGAGATGACTCTTAATTTTGAACAATTTAATCACGAGCGATATCGGGAACGTTCAAATAGTACGATACCACATTTAAAACATGTTGAGGCCATATATATTGATCAAAGCAGCTATAGTGTTGAATAGTCTTTGAATTTCTTTTCTTTACAAAACTTTTAAACAGTATATCAAATTTTTATGAAGTTTGTTATTTGTAAGTTTGAGAAATGACTCGTTTGTATGACACTAGTTATGTTCAAATAAGTCGTGTAATACTTGAGATAATAGACTGTCGTTGTTTTACAAATTAAAACATAACGGTTGCTTAAGTTTGATTACAATCAAATGAAAAGGGAACGTATGGGGGAGCCAAACTTTGAAACCACGTGTTCAATCATAATTCATCAGTTAACCCTTAACTAACCCGTTTATCTGATATCAATATTGTTCAGATCGGTTGTGTAGTTTCTAAGATAATGAAGTTTCGTGATTTTCACATTTCAATACATTACAGACGAAGTTACAGTCCGATTACAGCAAAATTCAATAGGGTGTTATAAGGCAGCTAGACCTTCCATTTGACACTAATTTTGTAGAAATCGGCTCAACCATCTCTGAGAAAAGTGAGTGAGTTTATGTAGTCTTCGGAATATGTTCCATTTCATAGCTGGATTTCACATTTTTAAACATAACAGGAAAAGTAATAAACCGTTCGCAAAAAAAATCATTAGGGTCTTATGGGGCAACAAGACTTTCTATATGACACTGATGAGATTAAACAGTCTCCAGAACACGTTTGTTTCCATAACTTCTGAACCATATGTTCAATCTTCATAAAATTCAAAAGTTGAGGGTTTTTAGGTAGCCCGTTCATTTGAAACCAACTTTGTTCAAATCGGTTGTGTAGTTTCTGAGATATTGATGTTTCGTGATTTTTACATTTTGATACATAACCTCTAAACTAGAAATCAGATTACAATAAAATTCAATAGGGTCTTAAAGGGCAACTAGACCTTTCATTTGCAATTGATTTCATTAAAATCGATTCAGCCATCTCTGAGAAAATCGAGTGAGATTGGGAGAGCGTTACACACACATGCAGAAAATACGCAAGCTTAGGAGAATGACTGGAGAGCGACTGACGACTTTTCCCTCTCTTCACTCTAACAGCCTCATGCATGCGCTATTCATGAGAGCTCACATACAGCTACAGCTTAAACAAGGCAAAGAAACGGTGTTGTGTTGCGTACGACAGCTCATTCTTTCGCATGTATTTTATTCGTTCGGACATGACAGCCTAGTTTGCTCATTTTGAGGATGTCCTGTTCCTGTTGACAGCCTGCTGATCGGCTGCGGCTGTCGTCGACTTGCATTTTTTCGTTTCACCTTTTTCACAGGCCGGTGGCATATTGAATACAAAGCAAACCGTTTCCATTGTTGATATTATTCCCCACGTAAGAAAAAACGTGCTTCGCACCATCTCTCTTTCATTCTTTCATCGGCCTTACTGTCGTGATCATAATCACCTGACATCCCGCTCGGATTCGTGTTGAAGGATGTCGGAAGATTATAGGCTGTCATTTACGACAGCTTGGGAATACCAACACACATATGAAGATGAAAAATAACAGTCCGTATGGAGTTGCATGTGTACTGTCGTCAGTTGCTGTCGAACTGTTCACCAAACGTGTGGGGAGCAGTGAGAGCTGTGCAATACAATGAGAGCCGGATCAGTTGAAAATTTGCTGTCATTGTCTTGCAGTCATTTTCATAACACTGGGTATACGGCATTCGGCCTTTTTGAGCACTTTTATACCTTTAGTTTTTGCAGTGATTGCTATACCTTTCTAGGAGAAAGGCAAAAAGTGAACTTCAATCCCGAGCAAGGCCTCAAACATTGAAATAGTACAATATTAAATTTAAATGATGTTGAGGCCACATATGTTGATCGTAGCTATAGTTTTAAACAGTCTGCGGGTTTCGTTTCTTTCTATAACTTTCAAACCACATGTTTAAACATTCAACAATGAAATTCATTGTTTAAGGGTTTGAAAGCCCATTTATTTGAATTCAACTATGTTCATAGCTTCTGAGATATAAGAGCGTTTTTCACATTCTGACGCAGCGCCAACACTAAAAGTTTGATTACAATGAAATTTAATAGCAACCTAAGCGGCAAATAGACCCTTAATTTGACACCAAGATAGAAAGAATCGGTCAGACCATCTCCGAGAAAACTGAATGCGAAAGAAAGATGCACATACACACGTACACACCCACAAACAAACACAAACACCTATACATGCATATATGCAGAAAATGCTCGATTCGTCGAACTGAGTTGACATTCGGCCATTTCAATCATTTTTCTACCTTTTAATTAGCCAGTGATCGTTAGGAGAAAGTCAATATATTTACTTTCATTATGTGATTTCACATTTTTATGAACAACGGACAAAGTTACAATCCGATTGCAGTGAAATTCAATAGCAACCTATAAGGGCAACTAGACCTATCATTTGACACTAATTTTGTGAAAATCGGTTCAGCCATCACTGAGCAAAATGAGTGAGTTTAAACAACCTCAGGATAACTTTTCTTTACATAACTTTTAAACCATATGTTCAATCAAAACGAAATTCAAAAGTTAAGGGTTCTGGGGACAGCCCAATCATTTGAAACCAATTTTATTGAATTGGTTGTGCGGTTTCTGAGATATTGATGTTTCGTGATTCTTACATTTTGATACATAACCTCTAAACTAAAAATCCGATTACAATGAAATTCAATAGCAACCTATGGCGCAACTAGACCTTTCATTTGCATTTAATTTTATGAAAATCGGCCAGCCATCTCTGAGAAAAGTGAGTGAGAAAAAAAAGTTGCACATACACACACACACACATACACACACACACACACACACACACACACACACACACACACACACACACACACACACACACACACACACACATACATACAGAAAATGCTCAGTTCGTCGAAAGTAGTCGAGTGGTAGATGACATTCGGCCATTGGGACCACTTTTATACCTTCAGTTTTTCCAGTGATTGCTATACCTTTCTAGGAGAAAGGCAAAACAAGAATTTGGGATTTTTTATATTCCTAAAGCATTTTAATTAATATATCGTGTCTTTTGTTACTTGATCACGAACACTTTCCTAATGAAATTTATATATATTTTAATGCTTACTAAAACAATAACAAGTAGTAGCAAAACATGAGATCACTTCTTAACTAACGAAAGGCTTTTCATTTAGAAATAAATAAGGCTCCCGAATGAGATTATGATTATTTGCATCGGCAGCACCACCAACCAGGAGGTTTGAAAAAAAAGTATAATTAAAATCAACCTAACTCCTCCACTCCGTTAAAAATTAAGTACGACTCTCACCTCGTTTGCCAAAAGCTAACGACCTTGACTTACACCACAGTGATTCAATTATGCACGTTTAAGCAACAGGCCTGAGAGCGAGGAGAGGTTAAACATGTCCTTACGAATTTTGCTTCTCACTGTTTTCGATTGCCATAATAATATTGAGTGGGTACAAAAAAGGGTATATTGGATCCGGAAGGATCCACCATAAAACTTTCAAATTTATTGGCAAGGAAGGATAAAATTCGGAGCCACCACAGCGTCTGAAATTTATTTATATCCCGTCCTTTGTTTTGTGTGGTATGGTAGATGGAATACCGAACGAAAGGAGAAACCGATTCAGCATGATAGACAAAAAGGTTTCTGAGATTTTTGGGTCACCTCTCGGATCCGGCTTCTCCGGTGTCAAGCGCTCCATACCGAAGTAAACATTCGGATGGAGTGGAGGCACCATTTGTACGTGATAGAAATTTTGAGTAGCTGGTGATACAAAACGTACTGTAGTGCAAAGTGTAGAAAAGCTATCACTTCTGCACTAGCAAAGACGACGAGCAGTCGATGAAATGGTTTTAAATAAAAAAATTTTAAAATTCTCGGTCGGAGAAGTTTTTTCTCTTGTTCTTCTCGATTCGCAGTGAAGCTCATCATCATCATATTCTTCTCAATAAACCGCCAACCTTCACTTCTTCTGCCGTTGTTTACTGATTTCGATTCCATTCCAGCATCGGGGTCTTGATGACGGTCTAATAAAATGTTGTCTAATTTTATCAGCGAAAACCAATTAAGGCAGACAAAGGACTGTGTGCATGTCGCTATCAAATTTATAAACCGTTCAGATGAGCATTATAGATACAAAAGCTTACACCAATTGACAAAATATTTTTAAATCCAGCTTGGCTATATCACATGTAAGACCAAAAAATGTATATTTTTTTTGTTATTTTTTTGTTAACACCATTCTTTAAATCGCAAATTAGCGATAAAACCGTTTGAGCTACGGAATAAGAAATTTCGCTTATTTTGACGTAGGATCCCTTTGTTTCTATATATTCTGCAAAAGTAAAAATAAAACTGGTCAATTAGTTTACCTTCAACTGTCGCACACTTTTGAACGAAGAATTCCACATGGAATGATCAATCTATTTTGAAAAGTTTATTTTTTGTGATTTTACAACGCTCAGTGAGGTTCTCACTCCGTTGTAACGTGAAGCAAATATGAATCAGTCGATATCCATTCTTAATCGCGTATTTCTCCTATATTTTCATAGGAAATAACCTAAAAACTGGTTCTATTCTTTTCTTCTTTATAGTTATTTGATCGCTCTTTCGCTTCGTAGATTTGAGTTCACAAAAAAAGCAAAGCCCAGGTACACATTCCTTTTGGAATTTGACCTTCTGTATTACATTGATAAGATTTTCAACCTGGCTCATGGATATAGCCTCATTTGAGGGGCCCCTTGGGCTCCCACACTTTCACCCCCTCCCCCTCCCCGCAAAAATTATTTCTTATGACTCATGACTGAATACAAGAAATAAAAAAAACCAAAAATTTCGTGAAACTTTAAAATAACTGAATTTTTTATGCAACTATCACTCTTCTATAACCTTCCTTTGATTTATAATTTTGTATGATATATTAATTCATTGAAATTCCGATACCAGAACAAGGGGCCCCCACACAGTACTTAGTTCCCGGACCTCCACAATCCTAAATCCGGCCCTGCTTATGGATGATATCTTATTGTGATACGCCTTCCATGGGAGTTGGCCACCAACTGACGTGTCTCATCGCTTGCGCCGCTGTAGATATAATAAGTCATTATACATAGTGTGTGTAAAGAGACCACTCTCTCAGTTGACAGAAATAAACTTCCACAGGGCAGTGTGTGCAGTTTCATCGCGGCGTGCTGAGATGCGGGAACACAATAGTAGAGGGTGATTCGACATTGGTCTTAGGAAGAGTTACCCTCACCCAGTAGTTGAATTGGCCAAAACACCTTGCCGGAGACAACGGAGATTGCGGGTTCGAGTCCCGTCTGGACGAGGGAAATTTTTTTCTAATTCTAGTCACACCTTCTATTCCCGTTCATCTTCGCATTCCCGCGAAACTACATACATTGCCCGCTTTACTAAACTTAACATATATTGTTATTATTTCTACGACAAACGGTTAAAATTGAACTGTTGGTGAATGCATAAGCGTGTTACGTACTATGGAACAACATTTTATGATCTGTAACAGGATCATTAATGTTCAAGCCCAAGGTGTTCATATTACCACCTCCCTATGTTCATTTTACCCACACGTGTCCATTTAACCCCCAAAAAACTGCTTTCGAAAATGCTCATGAAAACTACGAAAAAAACTTAATTTGAGTACTACTTCTTATTTTTTTGTATCAACCAATAGTGGCTCAGTTAATGTGCGCTATCGACTCATAGTTGTAGTGTTAAACTGTGGAGAAATTGGGAAATGGCTTAGGGTGTCCATTTAATCAGCCCTTTCTCTATTCTAGATTCATTTAATTTCTCTGATGAAATACAGAAATGGTTGAATGTATACATATAAAGGAATAAAATACAACAAGTCGAAATCGTCATTCCGCGTCGAACACTCGACAGAAACGGACGTGCAAAGTGGTCGTTCTATTACAATCCGGTCCGTGTGTACGAATAGCCAAACAAAAGAGTGTATTATTCGCGCTAAAGGCCAACTAGATTGTGAGTTGTGTCGCTACGTTCTGTACCCGGCTCGCAACTTTGGCTGTATTGGTGCAAAATACCAGCTGCAGTTTTGATCTGTGCACAGTGAATAGATCTTTCTAATTCAAGGCCATCATTTGACAGTCGAGTCGTGTCGCTGTGCTGAGTGATCTCACACCCGGCTCACTGCTGGTGGCTGTATTGGTGCTGCTGTACTGGTGCTGCTGGCTGCTTTGGGTGCAGCTTCGAACGATCGGACAACCACTGCTGGAAGGAAGAAGTAAATAGGTACGTGTTCTTGTCGGCGCTAGTGCGCTAGTGCGCTACATTTAGCGCGATGGATATAGATCCCTCGCCTCCCGTGCCACCATCCCCGAACCCCCCTGACCCTGACCCTTCTGTTACCCCCTCCCCTGTTCATTCTCCAGTCCCCCCTCGCCCCAGGCTTTACCCGGACGGATCTCAACAGGGCAGCTATACTGTTTATTTTCGTCCAAAGGCAGGAGTGAATTCAAAGCGATTAAACATACTGCAAATTTCAAAAGACCTGACGAAGGGGTACAAGGCCGTGACCGAAATTTCCAAGGTCCGACCTAACAAGCTCCGTGTCGTGGTCAGTGATCTGGCACAGGCCAATGCTATCGCTTGCTCTGAGCTCTTCACACGCGAGTATCGCGTTTACATACCCGCACGAGACGTGGAGATCGACGGTGTCATAACCGATTCGAGTCTGTCTGTCGAGTGTATCCTAAAAAGCGCAACCGGTTGCTTCAAAAATACCGAAACACAGGCGAAGATTTTGGATTGTAAGCAATTGCGGTCCATGTCTCTCGTCGGCGGTAAAAAAGTTCACACTCCGTCAGACTCGTTTCGCGTTACGTTTGCCGGATCTGCACTCCCTAGCCACGTCTCGATCGACCGGGTTCGTCTGCCTGTGCGATTGTATAGACCCCGTGTTATGAATTGCACCAATTGCAAGCAGTTAGGCCACACAGCCGCCTACTGCTGCAATAAGGCACGATGTAGCAAGTGTGGGGAGACTCATGCGGAAGATTCTTGCAGTGTTAATGCTGAAAAATGTATTCACTGTGGGGAAAACCAGCATGAGCTCTCCACATGCCCGGTGTACATGCAGCGCAGAGATAAAATCAAGCGGTCACTTAAGGAGCGTTCAAAGCGTTCTTATGCTGAGATGCTGAAGAAGACCGTTACCACTTCTCCCGTTACTTCGAACCCCTTTGATCTGTTGTCCTCTGATGAAACCGATTCTGACGATTCATCAGCGGGAACATCTTATGCCAATCCTGGGGAGTCTAGGAAGAGGAAAAATGTTTCTTCTCCTAAACTTCCCCGTAAAGGTCCTAAGATTTCCCAAAGTGTAATGAAAAGTACGAACAAACCAAACAGTGCTGCGGAAAAACCGAAGCAAACTTCTCCTGGGCTTGCAAATTTAAAGTCCCAGAAGGAGTTCCCAGCACTGCCAGGAACATCTAAAACCCCAGTTGTTCCTTTTGCACATCCAGTTGATGAAACAAACTCTGGATTAGTGAAATTTTCTGACATTGTGGACTGGATTTTTGAAAATTTCAATGTACCCGAACCAATTAAAACTTTTCTTACAACATTCCTCCCAACAGTTAGATCATTTTTGAAGCAGTTGACTGCCCAATGGCTCCTCCTTGCAGCGATTGTATCCTTCGATGCCTAATTCAACTGCGTATATGAAGGATTCTATCTCTGTCTTACAGTGGAATTGTAGGAGTATTTTACCAAAAATTGATTCGTTTAAAGTTTTGATAAATAAAAACAAATGCGATGCATTTTCCCTTTGTGAAACATGGCTTACTTCAAATATTGATCTCAACTTCCATGATTTTAATATTATTCGCCTTGATCGAGACACCCCATATGGAGAAGTACTTTTAGGGATTAAAAAGTGCTATTCTTTCTATCGTATTAACCTCCCCTCGATTCCAGGCATCGAAGTTGTCGCATGTCAAATGACAATATAAGGTAAAGAGCTTTGTATTGCCTCAATATATATTCCTCCCAGAGCACAGGTTGGGCAACGGCTGCTCTTTGATTTAATAGAACTTCTTCCCGCGCCACGTTTGATTTTGGGAGACTTCAACTCTCGTGGTGTGGCTTGGGGTTCCTCTTACAATGATAACCGCTCCTCTTTAATATATAACCTTTGCGATGACTTCGACATGACTATTTTGAACAACGGTGAAATGACACGTATCCCGAAACCTCCAGCGCGCCCAAGCGCTTTGGATCTATCCTTATGTTCGACGTCGCTACGGTTGGATTGCACAT
Organism: Wyeomyia smithii; assembly: GCF_029784165.1. Classification (NCBI taxonomy): domain Eukaryota; kingdom Metazoa; phylum Arthropoda; class Insecta; order Diptera; family Culicidae; genus Wyeomyia; species Wyeomyia smithii. The sequence goes on from NC_073696.1 coordinate 110,145,746, forward strand.
GGAAGGTAATCCTCGATCCTCACGGTAGCCTATTCTTATTTCAATTACTAACGGGTCAACTCGCATGCGACCAGTTGACATTCCGTATGACCTCACACGGAATGTCGATTGGAAGTTATACGAGGAAATGATTTCAAAAGCGGTCGATTCGATTCAACATCATCCACCACTTGAAGAATACAACCTCCTCGCGGGCTTGATTGTCGACGCTGCGTTGCAAGCCCAAACGAAGAAATATCCCGGCGTAACGATTAAAGAACGGCCTCCCACTCCGTGGTGGGACCAAGAGTGCTCCGATGTCTACACGCAAAGATCCGACGCGTTTTTGGCCTACCAGAAGGGAGGTATACCTGGCGACTATTTACGGTATTCGGAGCTTGATACCAAGCTTAAAAGCTTGGCTAAAGCAAAGAAACGCGGATATTGGCGTCGGTTCGTGAACGAGACGTCGAGGGAGACATCGATGAGCACTCTTTGGAACACAGCCCGAAGAATGCGGAATCGCGTAACGGTCAACGAAAGCGAGGAGTCTTCAAGTCGGTGGATATTTGATTTTGCCAGGAAAGTATGTCCGGACTCTGTTCCTGAGCAAAACATTGTTCGCGATGCGTCTCCGGGCCACGACGCGATAGAATCACCTTTTACGATGGCAGAATTTTCAGTTGCCCTTCTGTCCTGTAACAATAACGCGCCTGGGTTAGATAGAATCAAATTCAACTTGTTGAAGAATCTACCCGGCAATGCCAAGAGGCGCTTGTTGAACTTGTTCAATAAGTTCCTGGAGCAAAACATTGTACCGCAGGATTGGAGGCAAGTGAAGGTGATCGCCATCCAAAAACCAGGGAAACCAGCTTCTGATCACAACTCTTATAGGCCGATTTCAATGCTATCCTGTATCCGGAAATTGATGGAAAAAATGATACTCCGTCGTTTAGACCATTGGGTCGAATCAAATGGTCTACTATCAGATCAGATACTCAATTTGGCTTCCGCCGTGCCAAAGGGATGAATTATTGTCTTGCGTTGCTTTCAACAGATATTCAGCTGGCGTATGCTCGCAAAGAACAAATGGCGTCTGCGTTCTTGGACATTAAGGGGGCTTTTGATTCCGTTTCTATTGACATTCTTTCGGGTAAACTTCACCGACAAGGATTTTCTCCAATTTTGAACAATTTTTTGTACAGTTTGTTGTCCGAAAAGCACATGCATTTTACGCACGGCGATTTGGCAACTTTTCGCATTAGCTACATGGGTCTTCCCCAGGGCTCATGTTTAAGCCCCCTTCTTTACAACTTTTATGTAAATGACATCGACGAATGTCTGGCAAATTCATGCACGATAAGACAACTTGCAGACGACAGTGTAATCTCTGTTACAGGAGCCAAAGCTGCCGATTTGCAAGGACCATTGCAAGATACCTTGGACAATTTGTCTGCTTGGGCTTTACAGTTAGGTATCGGATTCTCTCCGGAGAAGACTGAGATAGTAGTTTTTTCTAGGAAGCATGAACCTGCTCAGCTTCAAACACAATTAATGGGTAAAACGATTTCTCAGGTTTTGGTACACAAATATCTTGGTGTCTGGTTCGACTCTAAAGGCACCTGGGGTGTCACGTGAGGTATCTGATGAAAAAATGTCAACAAAGAGTGAATTTTCTTCGTACAATAACCGGACAATCGTGGGGTGCCCACCCAGGAGACCTTATAAGGCTTTACCAAACAACGATACTGTCTGTTATTGAGTACGGGTGTTTCTGCTTCCGCTCCGCAGCAAACACACATTTGATCAAACTGGAGCGAATACAATATTGTTGTTTGCGTATCGCCTTGGGTTGCATGCAATCGACCCATACGATGAGTTTGGAGATCTTAGCTGGAGTACTACCATTGAAAAACCGCTTCTGGAGCCTGACTTCTCGTATTCTAATCAAATGTGAGGTCTTGAACCGTCCCGTGATTGAAAATTTTGAAAGGTTAATCGAACTTAATTCTCAAACCCGTTTTATGACATTGTATTTCAATCACATGTCCCAAAATATTAACCCTTCATCGAATATTCCAAATCGTGTCGACTTATCAAATACTTCTGATTCTACTGTGTTTTTCGATACATCCATGATAGAAGAAACTCGTGGAATCCCGGATCATTTACGCGTGCAGCAGATCCCTAAAATTTTTTCCAATAAATATCGAAACATCAACTGCGACAATATGTACTACACTGACGGATCACTTCTTAATGGGTCCACTGGCTTCGGTATCTTCAATAACAATTTAACCGTCTCCCATAAGCTCGATAATCCTGCTTCTATTTACGTCGCAGAATAAGCTGCAATTCAGTACACCCTAGGGATTATCGAAAAAATGCCCACGGACCATTATTTCATCTTTACGGACAGTCTCAGTTCCATTGAGGCTCTCCGATCGATGAAAGATGTTAAGCACTCTCCGTATTTCCTGGGGAAAATACGGGAACATCTGAGTGCTTTATTCGAAAAATCTACTCAGATTACCTTAGCGTGGGTCCCTTCTCACTGCTCGATACCGGGCAATGAGAAAGCGGACTTTTTGGGTAAGGTGGGCGCAACAAACGGTGATATTTATGAAAGACCAATTGCCTTTAATGAATTTTTTGCTTTTGTACGTCAGAATACGATCATCAGTTGGCAAAATTCTTGGACCAAGGGGGAACTGGGAAGGTGGTTACATTCCATAATCCCCAAGGTATCGACGAACCCGTGCTTCAACGGGTTGGATGTAGGTCGGGATTTCATTTGCGTGATGTCCCGGCCTATGTCCAATCACTATAGATTTGACGCGCATCTCCGTCGTGTTGGGCTCGGGGAGAGTGGTATCTGTGCCTGTGGTGAAGGTTATCACGACATAGAGCACGTTGTTTGGTCATGCCCTGTACACCGTCACGCCAGGTCTTGATTAATAGCTTCCCTGCAGGCCGAAGATAGGCAGCCGGCTGTTCCTGTTCGTGATGTCTTGGCGAGCCGTGACCTATCCTACATGTCCCTTATATACGTTTTCCTGAAATCCATCCACGCCCCAGTTTAGTCCTATCCCCTTCCGTCTACATCCAACCAAACGACAAGAACACGTTAAGACCCCGGATCCGGAAACAGCAATCAGACCCGCACGATACTCTCAAGGCCCGATGGAAACAACCCAATATGCCAGTCCGTAATATCTTGGCCCAGCAGCGGAACAAATTTAATATGCTGCTTACCTAAGGCAATGAAACCCATCAAACAGCAAACCTGTGCTTTTAATGCAAAATATTATAGCTTTAAGTTAGATTTAGTTTCAGCTCGTAGTCGGCAGCGAGGATAAAAAATTTGCTTTTAGTTATTAAGATACTTTAGAAAGTAAGCTACCAGATATAATTGGCGCCGTTAAACATTGAATTGTATTTGTGCCGTGTCAAATAAACTATAGATGAAGAAAAAAAAAGTCGGAATCGCGATAAATGCCAAGAGTTATCCGCGCCAGATCTCCCAGATGGTCTCGAGGTACGATGCTGGCCTAACAAGCCAGTTGTCGTGGGCTCGAGTCTCGGCTCGGAAGAGACTGTTAGTGTCAGTAGGATCGTAGCGCTAGCCCCGCAATTGTCCTGTACACTAAACAGTCGGCTGCGAAGTCTGTGTATAAATAAACAGAAGGTCAAGTTCCGAATCGGAATGTAGCACCAAAGCTTTGCTTTTTTGCCAAGAGTTATTTTCAAATACAATCCCATTTTTATGGTGAAAGTATATCGCCTGCCTCTTAAAATTTTCATGCGCCTTCGGAAAAATTAAGTTTTGAATAATATTCGGAAATATTCAAAAGTTTCAGAAACACAAAATATTAAATTCATTCTTTTTTTTCATTCATATGCCTGTTCTATGTTTATACTGTTGAAAAATATAAACTTTTTGATTTAGTTTTGCCAGATCGTAATAGAACCCTATGCTGATTATTAGCTGTTTTGGATAATAGCGCCGTTTTGAATCTTTGTACGGTGATCACAAATTTACAATAATATGATTTTCATGAATAATGAATTCATAATGAAAAGATAGACAAACACCCTAAACAATCGACATGTAGTCAGTATGCGATCGTAGGTAGTTTTATTGGTTATGCAAAAAAAAAGAGTGTAGGTGCCCAGAGACAACATGCGTGTTCTCAGAATAAATAAAAATTCCAGAGCGAAATAGAAGAACACAAATCTTTAAAACATCAATGTTGTCCGTTTTGGGGTCACAATCGGTTGCATCGCTTATCACAGCGAACACAAACTTTACGTAATCGAAAGTAGTATTGATTGATAAAAACTACTGAAACGATGCATTAAAAATGATAGAAACATCAATCGTTCTCCTTACACCCTCATCACTAGCTCATACCAACCAGAAGAAGGAAATACAGTATGTGTGCTCGTCACATTATTGCCATAGAGTACTCAATCACTCTATCTAAACGATAATTAATTCATACCTCAAGCTTAGGAAATGCCCCTACTCCAGTACCGGACGATGCTGAACCATAATGGCGGCCACCAGCCAATGAGGAACGTCCATTAAAGACCGGTCGGTTGTCCGTGGGTTTGACGAAACTGCCACCGGCGCCACTATTGCTATTGCTACTACTGTTACTACTACTGATGTTACTATTGCTACTATTGGTTTTTGGCAGAAGCGGTCGATTGTAGTGCGAGGACGCCGACGAGCTCGGAGCCAATCCTGCTAGCGACGATTGCGTCGTGCTGGTGAGGGTGTTGGACATCTGCGACGTGGGTGCATTCGAGCGCGGCGTGAACGCAGGACTCGTCGTGATGCCAATCAGGTGGTGTGCCGATGAGTCGTAAAGGAAATGCGGCCGAGCCTGGTCGTAGTTGCCCAGCTTCGACTGGATCCGCATGTCCATATCCGAGGGGCTGAGCTGTAGAAGGAGATGAAAAAAGCAAAGTTAGTGTGTTTTGTTGAAGTACGTTTTATTGGTTGATGAATGATGGATATGAATACTTAGACAATCTAACATAAAATATCTACTAAATTAAAATAACTAGAACATCTGCACTCGTAAATATGTCTTAAGTTTTTTCATATGGGTATAGGTATCGATATATTTCGGTATACTGATTGAAAGGACAAATACAAACATATCGAAAATGAGATGCGTTGAAATCAACACTTTTGAACCCGATTGTACGGGTTAAAAGCAGTTTATGAGAAAACATACGACACGCAGCTGTCTGCAGGTTACACCTTTCGTCACAACGTATGCAAAGCTACGCTGAGAAACCCCACTGTGGAAAGCGATAAACTCCCTTAGCTTGTGAGCCAAGTTTCTGCCATTTTCCATCCAACAATAGCAAGGATGAAACTGCCCTAAAAGTGCAACTTCGCTTTATGCTGCCACGTCCCATAAAGGAAAGCGGTCTTTTGCACGTCCCACCTTTTTCAATCGTTGTTTCGTTTCTTCAGAGACTAGTTTGAAATATCAACCGGATATGGTTCACCTCTGGAGTGCGGAAGCGAAACAGAGGGATGCAGTAGGCGGTTGTATAACTTCTTCCGACAGGACGTCTTCTAATAGAACGCCTAGTGTGTACATCGTATTGCACAGCATCATCACGTCGCTTAAGCATACCGTGGGGTCGTCTGTTTCTTGCCTGTACTTTATCTTGCAAAGATATGATGAAAACTGAACTTTAATTAATCATACCAGTGCGTAGTGACGGTTACAATACTTATCAGTGAAAAAGGCAATGTAAAATTGAAATCTGCAGAAATAGTTGACAATCGAATCGAGCCTAACTTTAATGGCAGGATAAACGGAACCAACTTTTGCAAAGTATAATTAGGAAACTGACTTCGAAAGAAAGGGTCTCAATTTAGAGCATTTATTGTTTTCCGGGAACATATTCACTCATTCGAGCCGGCTACTACAAAAGCCAACTGCTGCTCTTTTCATTAATATCGAGCAGTTCTAGTTAGGCTGCCACCACATGCCAAAGCTTTTGTGATATATAACATAAACCCACTTCATCAGGATGGGTTTCTTACATAGCGTGCCATTTCTAGCTCTATTGCCTCCTTTCGAATCACCTTTCTTGAAGTTCCAAAATTTACTTCCTCTTGCTCTGGCTAACACTGTATAACCTCCATCCTTCTGCTGTTTTCCATTCAGCACATTGCTCGGATTGCAAGCTGAAGCAGCAGCATTTCCCCGTGTAATGACTCTTTCCCACTAACAAAGATCCTGCAAATTCCTACATCATTTTCTATCGAACGGAGAAAGGACAACGAGAGATGCCCGCAAGGAGCTGCTGACAGAAGAACGAAAAAATTGCCATTGCCGTTACTTTTGTTCGTGAATCTTGCCGTGCTATGCAGAGCACATAAAACGGCAATGTAACCGAAGTCGGTTATGCTCGCTTACAAAGAGTGAAAATGTTCACAAAAATATGGAAGCGTGTCCTGCGTGCCACGAATTTTACTTATTCGGGAGCTCTTTTATACAAATTATTTACGTCTAAGCTGCATAAGTGGATCTGGTGATCGATATCGAAACGAAAAGATATGTCCTGGTTCTGCTCCGGTCCAAAAGCAAAGCCTTGGTGCTCCATTTCGATGCGGAACTTGAACTTCTGTTTCATATACGCAGACTTTGCAGCCAACTGTTAATGTACAGGACAGGCTACGATCCTACAGACTCTCACAGGCTCTTTCGAGCTAGGACTCGAGCATACGACGACTAGCTTATTCGGCCGGTATCGTATCTCAAGACCAGCTGGGGGATCTGGTATTAAAATAGATAACCCTGCGAATTCTGAATAACCCGTCGTTTTATTATGCGCAAAAACCTCTTCGTCACATAACTATTTTGGTCATTCTGTGCCGAACACGCATCAGTACTGGACGTGTTTGGTGATCGGTCCGATAGAGTATAAAACAAAAGACGTGTGAACAAGTGTTGGCATTGTTTGCCTGGTCAAGTGAAATAAATCCGGGTTCAAGGTCGTGCCTTTGTGCAACTGTTTCGCATCGTGACTGCCAGCTGGTGCGTAAGCCGATTTGGCTGCTGGCTGGATTGTGCTACAGCAGTGGACGAGACACAAACGAGGAAAAAGAAGAAGCCATCAGTGTCAGCGAGTTGTATCGCTGTGTGGAGTGATCTCACACCTGGCTCGCTGCTGGTGGCTGTTTGGTGCTGCTGTATTGGTGCTGCTGGCTGTAACGGCTGCTACTTCGAACGATCGGACAACCAACCTTACTGGAAGGGAGAAATAAAAAGGCACGTGTTCTTGTCAGCGCTAGTGCGCTAGACTTAGCGCGATGGATGTAGATCCCTCGCCTCCCGCGCCACCATCCCCGAACCCCTCTGACCCTGACCCTTCTGTTACCCCCTCCCCTGTTCATTCTTCAGTCCCCCCTCGCCCCAGGCTCTACCCAGACGGAGCCCAAGGCAGCTATACTGTTTATTTTCGGCCAAAGGCAGGACCGAAATCGAAAAAGTTGAACCTCTTGCAGATTTCTAAGGACCTGACGAAGGAGTACAAGGGCGTGACCGAAATTTCCAAGGTCCGGCCTAACAAGCTCCGTGTCGTGGTCGGTAACCTGAAAGAGGCCAACGATATAGCTTGCTCTGAGCTCTTCACACGCGAGTATCGCGTTTACATACCCGCACGAGACGTGGAGATCGACGGTGTCATAACCGATTCGAGTCTGTCCGTCGAGTGTATACTGCAAAGTGCCAAAGGGTGCTTTAAGAACAAAACGTGTCCCGAAGTAAAGGTGCTCGACTGCAAGCAATTGCGGTCAGCATCGATCATCGGTGGCAAAACAGTATACACTCCGTCAGACTCGTTTCGAGTTACGTTCGCCGGGTCTGCACTACCAAGCCACGTCTCGATCCACCGGGTTCGTCTCCCTGTGAGGCTCTACGTGCCCCGCGTCATGAACTGCCTGAATTGCAAGCAGTTAGGCCATACAGCCGCCTACTGCTGCAATAAGGCACGTTGTGGCAAGTGTGGGGAGTCTCATGCGGAAGATTCTTGCAGTGTTAACGCTGAAAAGTGTATTCACTGCGGAGAAAATCTGCATGAGCTCTCGACATGTGCGGTGTACATGCAGCGCAGGGATAAAATAAAACGGTCTCTCAAAGAGCGTTCAAAGCGTTCCTACGCTGACATGCTGAAGAAGACCGTTACCACTTCTCCCGTTACTTCGAACCCCTTCGATTTGTTGTCCTCTGATGAAACCGATTCTGACGATTCACCAGCGGGAGCATCTTACGCCAATCCTGGGGAGTCTAGAAAGAGGAAAAAAATTTCCTCTCCTAAACTTCCCAGAAAAGGTCCTAAGATTTCTCAAAGTGAAATGAAAGTTACAAACAAACCAAACAGTGCTGCGGAAAAACCGAAGCAAACTCCTCCTGGGCTGGCAAATTTAAAGTCCCAGAAGGAGTTCCCAGCACTGCCAGGAACATCTAAAACCCCAGTTGCTCCTTTTACACTCCCAGTTGATGAAACAAACTCTGGATTAGTGAAATTTTCTGACATTGTGGACTGGATTTTTGAAACTTTCAATGTACCCGATCCAATTAAAATTTTTCTTACAGCATTCCTCACAACAGTTAGATCATTTTTGAAGCAGTTGACTGCCCAATGGCCTCTCCTTGCAGCGATTGTATCCTTCGATGCCTAATTCAACTGCGTATATGAAGGATTCTATCTCTGTCTTACAGTGGAATTGTAGAAGTATTTTACCAAAAATTGATTCGTTTAAAGTTTTGATAAATAAAAACAAATGCGATGCATTTTCCCTTTGTGAAACTTGGCTTACTTCAAATATTGATCTCAACTTCCATGATTTTAATATTATTCGCCTTGATCGAGACACCCCATATGGAGGAGTACTTTTAGGGATTAAAAAGTGCTATTCTTTCTATCGTATTAACCTCCCCTCGATTCCAGGCATCGAAGTTGTCGCATGTCAAATGACAATACAAGGTAAAGAGCTTTGTATTGCCTCAATATATATTCCCCCCAGAGCACAGGTTGGGCAACGGCTGCTCTTTGATTTAATAGAACTTCTTCCCTCGCCACGTTTGATTTTGGGAGACTTCAACTCTCATGGCGTGGCTTGGGGTTCCCCATACAATGATAACCGCTCCTCTTTAATCTATAACCTTTGCGATGACTTCGACATGACTATTTTAAACAACGGTGAAATGACACGTATCCCGAAACCTCCAGCGCGCCCAAGCGCTTTGGATCTATCCTTATGTTCGACGTCGCTACGGTTGGATTGCACATGGAAGGTAATCCTCGATCCTCACGGTAGCGACCATCTGCCTATTCTTATTTCAATTACTAACGGGTCAACTCGCATGCGACCAATTGACATTCCGTATGACCTCACACGAAATGTCGATTGGAAGTTATACGAGGAAATGATTTCAAAAGCGGTCGAGTCGATTCAACATCATTCACCACTTGAAGAATACAACCTCCTCGCGGGCTTGATTCTCGACGCCGCGTTGCAAGCCCAAACGAAGAAATATCCCGGCGTAACGATCAAAGTACGGCCTCCCACTCCGTGGTGGGACCAAGAGTGCTCCGATGTCTACACGCAAAGATCCGACGCGTTTAAGGCCTACCAGACGGGAGGTATACCTGGCGACTATTTACGGTATTCGGAGCTTGATACCAAGCTTAAAAGCTTGGCTAAAGCAAAGAAACGCGGATATTGGCGTCGGTTCGTGAACGAGACGTCGAGGGAGACATCGATGAGCACTCCTTGGAACACAGCCAGAAGAATGCGGAATCGCGTAACGGTCAACGAAAGCGAGGAGTCTTCAAGTAGGTGGATATTTGATTTTGCCAGGAAAGTATGTCCGGACTCTGTTCCTGCGCAAAATATTGTTCGCGATGCGTCTCCGGGCCACGACGCGATAGAATCACCTTTTACGATGGCAGAATTTTCAGTTGCCCTCCTGTCCTGTAACAATAACGCGCCTGGATTAGATAGAATCAAATTCAACTTGTTGAAGAATCTACCCGGCAATGCCAAGAGGCGCTTGTTGAACTTGTTCAATAAGTTCCTGGAGCAAAACATTGTACCGCAGGATTGGAGGCAAGTGAAGGTGATCGCCATCCAAAAACCAGGGAAACCAGCTTCTGATCACAACTCTTATAGACCGATTGCAATGCTATCCTGTATCCGGGAATTGATGGAAAAAATGATACTCCGTCGTTTAGACCATTGGGTCGAATCAAATGGCCTACTATCGGATACTCAATTTGGCTTCCGCCGTGCCAAAGGGACGAATGATTGTCTTGCGTTGCTTTCAACAGATATTCAGCTGGCGTATGCTCGTAAAGAACAAATGGCGTCTGCGTTCTTGGACATTAAGGGGGCTTTTGATTCCGTTTCTATTGACATTCTTTCGGGTAAACTTCACCGACAAGGATTTTCTCCAATTTTGAACAATTTTTTGCACAATTTGTTGTCCGAAAAGCACATGCATTTTACGCATGGCGATTTGGCAACTTTTCGCATTAGCTACATGGGTCTTCCCCAGGGCTCATGTTTAAGCCCCCTTCTTTACAACTTTTATGTAAATGACATCGACGAATGTCTGGCAAATTCATGCACGATAAGACAACTTGCAGACGACAGTGTAATCTCTGTTACAGGAGCCAAAGCTGCCGATTTGCAAGGACCATTGCAAGATACCTTGGACAATTTGTCTGCTTGGGCTTTACAGCTAGGTATCGAATTCTCTCCGGAGAAGACTGAGATAGTAGTTTTTTCTAGGAAGCATGAACCTGCTCAGCTTCAAACACAATTAATGGGTAAAACGATTTCTCAGGTTTTGGTACACAAATATCTTGGTGTCTGGTTCGACTCTAAAGGCACCTGGGGTTGTCACGTGAGGTATCTGATGAAAAATGTCAACAAAGAGTGAATTTTCTTCGTACAATAACCGGACAATGGTGGGGAGCCCATCCAGGAGACCTTATAAGGCTTTACCAAACAACGATATTGTCTGTTATTGAATACGGGTGTTTCTGCTTCCGCTCCGCAGCAAACACACATTTGATCAAACTGGAGCGAATACAATATCGTTGTTTGCGTATCGCCTTAGGTTGCATGCAGTCGACCCATACGATGAGTTTGGAGGTTTTAGCTGGAGTACTACCATTGAAAAACCGCTTCTGGAGCCTGTCTTCTTGTATTCTAATCAAATGTGAGGTCTTGAACCGTCCCGTGATTGAAAATTTTGAAAGGTTAATCGAACTTAATTCTCAAACCCGTTTTATGACATTGTATTTCAATCACATGTCCCAAAATATTAACCCTTCTTCGAATATTCCAAATCGTGTCGACTTATCAAATACTTCTGATTCTACTGTGTTTTTCGATACATCCATGATAGAAGAAACTCGTGGAATCCCGGATCATTTACGCGTGCAGCAGATCCCTAAAATTTTTTCCAATAAATATCGAAACATCAACTGCGACAATATGTACTACACTGACGGATCACTTCTTGATGGGTCCACTGGCTTCGGTATCTTCAATAACAATTTAACCGTCTCCCATAAGCTCGATAATCCTGCTTCTGTTTACGTCGCAGAATTAGCTGCAATTCAGTACACCCTAGGGATTATCGAAAAAATGCCCACGGACCATTATTTCATCTTTACGGACAGTCTCAGTTCCATTGAGGCTCTCCGATCGATGAAAGATGTTAAGCACTCTCCGTATTTCCTGGGGAAAATACGGGAACATCTGAGTGCTTTATCCGAAAAATCTACTCAGATTACCTTAGCGTGGGTCCCTTCTCACTGCTCGATACCGGGTAATGAGAAAGCGGACTCTTTGGCTAAGGTGGGCGCAACAAACGGTGATATTTATGAAAGACCAATTGCCTTTAATGAATTTTTCGCACTTGTACGTCAGAATACGATCATCAGTTGGCAAAATGCTTGGACCAGAGGGGAATTGGGAAGGTGGTTACATTCCATAATCCCCAAAGTATCGACGAACCCGTGGTTCAAGGGGTTGGATGTAGGTCGGGATTTCATTTGCGTGATGTCCCGGCTTATGTCCAATCACTATAGATTTGACGCGCTCCTCCGTCGTGTTGGGCTCGGGGAAAGTGGTATCTGTGCCTGTGGTGAAGGTTATCACGACATAGAGCATGTGGTTTGGTCATGCCCTGTACACCGTGACGCCAGGTCTAAATTAATAGCTTCCCTGCAGGCCGAGGGTAGACAGCCGGCTGTTCCTGTTCGTGATGTCTTGGCGAGCCGTGACCTATCCTACATGTCCCTTATATACGTTTTCCTGAAATCCATCCACGCCCCAGTCTAGTCCCGTTCCCCTCCGTCTACACCCAACAAAACGACAAGAACACGTTTGAACCTTAAGCACAAAACCAGCAACCAGACCCCGCACAATAGAACCAGGACCCAAGGACTACGAGCCTCTGTCCCAACTCACGACATCGTGGCTCAGCAGAACGAATCCATGCATGCCATTCGACGATTATCAGACGACCATTGAACAACAAAACACTGATTGGAAATCCCATGCTAGTTTTAAGTTAGACTTAATTTCAGCTCGTAGTCGGCAGCGAGGATAAAAAATTTGCTTTAGTTTTTAAGTCATCAGATATAATTGGCGCCGTTAAACATTAAATTGTATTTGTGCCGTGTCAAATAAATGTTATGTGAAGAAAAAAAAAAATAACTATTTTGGAACGCTCACAAAGATTTTTATTTTTCTATTTATAGTTCTAGAAGAGTTCTACACAATGAATGACAAGTATAGCAATTTGTTAATAAGCTAGACTGTAACGATAATCGTTTATACGCCTATCTAACATTTGAAAGAAATAATTCCTTTATTTGGACATAATCCCTATACATTCACTTCCATTCACTTGTACGGCTCCGGTGCGTACTTTTGGTGACAACATAAGGAAAACGTAACTCAAGCAGATATATATATATATATATATATATATATATATATATATATATATATATATATATATATATATATATATATATATATATATATATATATATATATATATATATATATATATATATATATATATATATATATATATATATATATATATACACTTTTACACTAACGCATACTAGAAGTATTCAATGGTGACAAAGGACGAGTTTTGCAGTAAATGGTATAGGAAAAATCTCCTCTATTGTGCAGTTCGTATATTCAAGCTTTCTCCGCCCTGTTATCCCTCGCTGAGCCAACGACGATTTGCGAGTGCTCTTCCTAAGCTTGCCCTACATAGGATCATCTGCCATTTCGATTCGAGAAACCTGAAGCAACAGAAGAAGGCTGACAAGATTGTAATTTACAATGTGGCAAAAAGACCTCGACCACCAACAGGTTGGTTATACGATAATCGTACAATCGTGAACTTTCTTGAAATTTACACCGATAAGGATATAACAATGATTATAATCTGTTCGCCTTTTCGGTGTGTGAATAATGCTGTCGGAATCAAAGTCCAATTATAGAATAATGTGAAAGCTTAAATTTCATGATATTTTACGCCTCATCAATAAAAAATGTGGGTTAAATTAAGATATCCAATAAAACCATGACATTTCGATTCATTAAATTCATAAGGTTGAAATTAATATAATAAACTCATTAATATTGCATAACAATATTCTAATAATAGAACTTAGTTACCTTATTTCATTATCAAGCATACCTATTAAAAACGCTTACGCACCATCAACCAAGTATACACTATCAATCCCACCGCACCAAAAGTGGGAAACGTGTTTCGTTTACTTACATACTCAACCAAAGGAGACAAACACTAGTGCACACTCAATGCCTCCAATGATTCTACCATTAATGAACATCTTCGTCAATAATAATACCACACCAAACTCAGCCGACGCTGACACCTAGTAAAACATACTAGCTCTGCACTACAAAACGCAACAGAACCTTGTGAAGCGAACAACGACAACATCGAATTGAAACGTGAAAACATGAATTATGGTTTAATCACGGCTTTGATATATATGCACGAATAAACAGTACAGCAAAAAAGTAACAGCAGAACTGAATTAAGAAGTTCCAAGATGATACATCATTTGCTCAATTCAAGCGACAATAAAAAAGAAAACAGAGCTCCCATTTTCGTGAGGTTTGCACGAGAAAAGTGAAGCAATTTGTTTCGTCTTGCTGTAAAAGTTAGTTTCCACACGTTGAATCAACCATACACATACATGTATATCAGCGGCGAAGCTGTGCCTATAGCGACCATGTTGACGTTTACGTTACGCTAGCTGATAGTTCAACAGTACATAGCGATTTATTATCGAATATCATGGCCAAACAGCTGTTTCGTTGACACACGTTGCGTCGATTGAATGGTGTTAGTTAGTTTTTGTTAATTAGTTACAGTTGTAGTGAAATAGTATACTGATTAGTTTCACTTTTTACATTGGTTTGTATATGAGCTGTAGAAATCAGTGTAGGTATTGCTACTCGGTTAACGATGTTGAACGATTTTTTTTACTACAGTACAAATAAGCCACCGTTTGATTGAACCCTCATATAAATAACAGCAATTCATATCGCACTTCCAATATCAAAGCCAATGTATAACTTTGTTGTTAAGCTGGATATAGTTGCAATATTGTAGAACCATTCAATACCACTGCACCTCTAATCGATACAGACGCTGAGTTACTATCGGTATGCGTGAAACCGACTTAATGCAAACGTCTTTATAACGCTATGTCTGTTACACAGTGGTTTCAGAAAATTCCGAAAATAATTTGAACAACATTATCATTAAAAATTTTACTATGGTGAATGTCAACAAAAACATTTCTCCTGAATCCTTTAAAAAAACTGCTACACTAGTGAAGAATGAGAGAATGAAAAGTTCACCCCGAAGCCACCATGCATAACCGCATGTACAGAGAAGCAGAAGGTTGCGATAATGAAACGAATAAACGCTTGACATTGAGTGAGGTGCTTTGAAACTGATGCTACTGTAAATGGCCCTGGACAAACAGTATAATTGATTTGTCTGTTTTCAATTCACATACGGGTGCAAAACAGTTGTTCTAACTTGTTGACTGAATTACTCGAATGCCATACAGGGAGAATGAAGATATAAATGAAACATCTCGTATTTGATTGGGTTTTATTTCGCACGGTGAATCCCCAATCGACATTAAATGATTTCGATTGCATGGCAACGTTTTATTAGATGTCTTCGTAGACACGATGTATTTTCCACAAAGATAAAATTAATCTGCGACTTTCGAGCAAGAAAATTTGTTTACGTTTAACGCAGATGCGATGCGGTTTGAAGGTAAAAATATGAAACCATGTGACTATCACAAGGAAATGTCTGAGGTTGAAAGTTTATGACTTTGAGGTCATCCACATACCACGTGGACAGATTTTTAACGATTTTGATCCCCCCCTCCCCCTCCGTGGACAACTGCCCATATAAATTCTAACAAAATTGTATGGACCGTGGACATTTCCCGTGGACTATCCCGACCTCCACGCGGTGCCAGCTGGGATACGAGCAACCAAGAGAAGATATGGTAACCAGCCCCGGTGGGAACTTGGTCGAATGGTGACAGGGAAGAGAGCTCTTTTGAGTTCCCGAGCGTCTGTCCACCATGTTAGGAACGGCTCAAAACAGCGTCTGTACTCCAGGTTAGGGGCGGCCTAAACAGTGTTGTGCACGATGGACCTCCAGCGAGACAGGGGGTTGGAGCAAAGGTTTTACAAGCCGCTACCGTAAAACAGTCACAAGTTATGAATGAGGAACAAAAAAAATCGGACTGGAACAATCCGCCCAGATCTACGCGACTAAAACGGACTAACGATTGGAAACTCGAGTGTGGAATTGCCGATCCGTCAATTGCCAAGGGAGCACACAAGTGCTCTCCGGAGTATCAAAGTCCCGCAGATTCGACGGTGTGCTGAAAGGGTTCAATAGTCATGTCATCTACCAGAGCTGCGGCAACACACATAAGCTAGGTACAGCTTTTATAGTGATGGGAGAGATGCGAAAACGGGTGATTGCTTGGAGGCTAATCGGTCCGCAAATGTGCGGGTTGAGAATCAATGGCCGGTTCCTTATCATTAGCATCATAAACGTGCACACCGCTCACCTCGGAAGTACCGACATCGGCTGTTGAACGTGAGCACGATCACTGCCCAAAACATGATATCAAGATCGTCATCAGGAATTTCAACGCTCAGGTCGGCCAAGAGGAGAAATACCAAGAACATAGCCGCGTAATAACTGCTTTCAGCACAACCTCCTCCCAAATACAGCTGGAGGTCACCAAATCAGACAGAAACACAGATCGACCACCTTCTGATTGGTTGTCGGCACTTCTCAAACCAGATCCTATAGCGACGCATACGTCGACTCGGACCACTACCTGGTGATGGTTAAGATGCGTCCAGAACTCTCCGTTGTTAACAACATTCAGTACCGATGCCCGCCCCGGTTAGATCTCGCGCGACTGAGGCAGCCCAACGTCGCCAAAAACTACGCGCATTCTCTCGAAGCTGCGCTGCCGGAAGAGGACCAAATGGAGGAAACTCTTCTCGAAGACTGTTGGAACACCATCAAAACACCCATCAACAGCGTAGCGGAGAACGTCACGGGCATGTGAAACGAACCCAACGAAAGAAGTGGTTCGACGTTTAATGTTGGATGGTTATGAATGAGGAGAACGCTGCGCGGGCGGCTAACTACTATGTACCACTCGTCAGAGGGTCAGAAGACACAGACAAAAGAAGATGCAGCGAACCCAAATCCTCCGGGAGATAAAGCGCCACCTGGAGGAGGAGGAGTATGCAGAGCTGGAACAGCTGCATCATTTTTAGGAAACGCGAAAGTTCTACCAGAAACTCAACGCATCCCGCTGAGGCTTTGTGCCGCGAGCCGAGATGTGGCGAATATAAGGATGCCATCAAGCAGCTGAAAAATAATAAATCAGCTAGGAAGAATGACTTTAGAGCGGAGCTTATAGATTGAGATGCAAAATATCTATAAGATGGCGACAAATTTGACTGTGGAAACTATCGTGCGATCACCGCCATGACTACCGCCTACAAAGTTCTTTCCCAAATCATTTTCCGCTGGCTGTCACCGCTAGCCAACAGATTTGTGAGAAGTTATCAGGCCTACCTTGTGGAAGGACGATCTACGACGGACCAAATCTTTACCATACGGCAAATCCTCCAGAAAAGCCGTGAATACAGAACCCCCACGCACCACCTATTCATCGACTTCAACGCCGCGTATGACACTATCGACCGAAAAGGACTAAGGAAGGTCATGGACGAATACGGTTTGCTGGGAAAGCTGATTAAGACTACGGTGGATGGGACGCACTGCTGTGTGCGGATTTCGGGTAGATTGTCAGGTCCATTTGAATCCTGCAGGGTACTTCGACAGGTAGGAGGTCTCTCCTGCATGCTATTCAACATTGCGCTACAAGGTGTAATGAATCGAGCGGACATCAACACGCGGGATACATTCTTCAACAAATCCAGTAAATTCGTTTGCTTTGCTGATTACATGAACATTGTCGGTAGAACAATTGCGGCGGTGGCAGAACAGTACACCAGACTAAAACAGGAAACAGCGAGGATTGGGTAAGCCGGCTGAACCGACCACGAGTTTGTCTATCTTTGCTTACTGTTAAAGCGGACATTACAAGAAGCAAATATTTGGTATATTTCTCACAGAATTTATTTGCACAATATTTTTCCTCGACCAAATATATTTTTTATGCTATTATACTATAGCGAATATTTGTTCACAATTCTGTTTGTTCGAACAGCAGAAAAGCCCCTGGATTCTCTTTTTAAGCGATTGATGCGTGCGCGAAAAAAAAGAATCGCGAAACAAACGCGTAATTTTGAACAAATTGCGTGAAAAAAATCGCGTAGTTTGGAACAAATCGTGCAAAAAAGATAGAGTCGTTACAAAATCTTTCGCTATGTGGTAAGTGTGCGTGTGTATGTATGTGTATGTATGTGTATGTATGTGTATGCATGTGTATGTATATGTATGCATGTGTATGTATGTGTGTGCGTTACATCTTAGCTCACAAACAATATTTCCCATATCACATATCGCGTAATTTCAAAAAAAATCGCGTAATTTCGAGAAAATCGCGTAAAAAAATCGTGTAAAATAAAATCACGTAAAAAAGTCACGTAAAAACAGAATTCAGTGTGTGTTTTGAAGCAGAATACTTCTCTCAGGTAGTCCGGCTAAATAGGGATGTGAAACGAAAATTTAAAACCAAAAAATATGTCTAATTTCAAACGCTAATAAATCGGTTAGTATTCGATGGATTTCCTTCGTTCTTGCAGCAATAGATTGGAAATTCTTCTAAGATTGTTCCCAAAAGAAGATAATTGTAATTTTATTATTCACACTATTGTACTATTGAAAATAGTCAAGCCTTGTCAAAACGAAAAATTTGACCTCTGATTGGTCGTTATATGATTGCTTCCCAAGCACGGTCGACAGCATCATATACCTTGCAATTGAAAACATGCTATTTGGCCTATATAAGAGCCTGTTTCAGCCGAAGCCGCTCATAATAGTTCTAGACAGCGACAACGGCAGTCGTCCTCCCTTAGCAGCAGCACTAGCAGTGCAGTGGATACCAGCGATGGCGGAAAGCGGCCACAGCTGTGGCGTAGCAATGAATAGCGCACTTGTTGCAGCGGATTCCAGCAACGATAGCAGCTGGGCCAGTTGATGCAGGGACAGTGGATACTAATGGCAGCGTAAAGCGGCCACAACTGTTGCATGGCAATGGATAGCGCACTAGTTGCAGTGGATCTCAGCATTGATAGCGGCTGATGCAGTGAGGAACTTTAGTGAAATCCAGTCTCTGTGCGATAGTGTGCACTAGTAAATGCATTCAATGAAAAGTTGACTCATTTTGACAACACGTGAACCGTCTAGTTTTGAGTGTTAAATCAGCTTTTTACTGTTTATTTTATCACAAGGAATATTTTATTCACACTTTCAGTGATAACGCAAAGATGTGATCGGCATCTTATCCGATACTAAAATGAACAACAAATTGTCCTTTTCAGGATGAAATAAAAACTTGATTGAAGAGTTAATATTTTCTAATGAGTTAATTCACATTTTTAAATTTGTAAAAATTTTACTTCATCTCCGTGTCTCAAAACGTACCGAATTATCTTTTCTTTCAGTCCGAAAAAATTTCATCTCAGAATTTAAAAATTGTCAAGCCCCAACCATGACAAGCAACTTACTATATTATTGAAAATGGCCAATCCTTGTTGAAGCGCAAAATTCGATTGATCTGATTAGTCAACGTTTATTTACTAGAAAAAATGACTGTTACGCAAGCAGCCGGGTTATCTTTCTTGGAAAAGTCGTGGCTTTGCACACAACCCTCCTGTTATGTTTGTGATATTACACGATGCGAATTATTTCCAGAAAATAAACTTGCTAGCAAATTTAGTAAATCTAGTTTCCATTTCATATCTTGTGTCAGGCGTCGTACACAAATTACGTAACGCTAAAAACCTAGATTTCAGACCCCCTCTCCCCTGCTTTTACCCATGCTGAGCAACCTTAAGCTGAACAGCTAAAGTTCTTGGTCTCCCCGGGACCGCCGTCGTGCTTTTTGCACATACCTCTACGGGTAGCAGAGCAGCCTATACAGGCCAGTTAGTTAACCGCTAACTAACTGGGGCACATCGATGGTTTCCCGTCGATTGGTGCCCTGCAAAATGCTAACGATCTGTGATGCGGCCTTGATGACCGCATCCCTGATTTCCCTATTCTTGCACATTCTACGCACGATGTTCTCTGGTGTGGGGTCCGTCCCACTTATTGCCAGCATTTCGTACCTTATCCGCTCGAAACGCGTACATGTGAAGAACACATGCTCTGCGTTCTCTTCCGCACCCGTACATGCGGGGCACATAGGGGACACGGCGTACCCGAACCTATGCAGGTACTGCCTAAAGCAGCCATGGCCTGACAGGATCTGTGTCAGATGGAAGGTTACTTCCCCATGGCGCCTATTAATCCAGCATGCGAACTATGTAATGAGTCGGTGTGTCCATCTACCTTTCGTAGTGTTGGACGACTCCCGCTGCCACCTGGCCATTGAAGATGACCGTATGGTGTTGCGTATACCCCTCGTGTCGCGTTGGTCGAAGCACTCTACATCATGCCAGCCAAGACACAAACCGCCTCGTACGACACTGTTCGGTATGCGCACGCGACCCTTAGGCACATTAGCCTGTACGTACTCTCAAGTTTGCCGCGATGGCACGAGGTACTCAACACCTTGGACCACACTGGTCCTCCATACCTGAGTATGGACGTGGTCACGCTAGCAAGGACTTTGCGCCTGCTGCTACGGACCGCCGAGCTGTTTGCACTCATGCGAGATAGCGCTGCCACAGCCATGGAAGCTTTCTTGCAGGTATAATCGACGTGGCTCCCGAACGTGAGCTTGTCGTCGATCATAACCCCCAGAAGCTTCAGGGAGCGTTTTGAGGCGATAGTGCATGCACCAGCACTGATCGATGCCTCCTGCTCCGATTTTCTGTTATTTATAACAATAACTTCAGTCTTATGGTACACCCCCCCCCCTATGTTACGATAAGTAACGTTCGATATGACTCCCCCCCTAAAATTACGTAACGCTGGACAATCTGTCCCCCCCCCTCCAAATTTGCAATTTTGAGCAAACATCACAGTTACGTAACGATCTCAAAATTAAAGCAAATATTCACTCAGTAGCGAATTGACTAGCAAAGAACGACATTAGACGAAGCAAATATTTACTTAACCTTCATTGCATCTTTAAAAAACTTACGTTGTTTACCCTGGTGTGTGGTTGTCCACACACACATTTTAATTTGTTTTGGACAAGAAACAACTTAATTTTGCCCCAAACTTATTTTTTTCATTGAGTGCATACATACCTGAAGCTATAGGTACCAAATAATCCTGTTTCGAAAATCGAATGAGGTATGTATGTGTGCGGAAGTATGTGTATGTGTGTATATTTTCATTCTTACGACCAATATATCTCGATTTTCTCAGCATCGGCTGATCCGATTCGATTGTTCTTAGTCGCGTTTGAAAGAGCTAAAAGTCTAATTATTTGACGAAAAATATCGTTTTGATCCGAAGGTTCATTTAGAAATGACGTAACGAAATGTGGTCAGCTTATATAGGAACTGATAAACTAACTGAGTTTTTCTTTCAGCGGTTTGACTGATTTGGGTCCTTTTGGTGATAGATGCGTTTGTTAGGATTTGGAGGGTAGATTTATATTCAAAAATATACTTAAAATTAAATGATAATTTCCAAAGGTACGTTAAAAAAAACAAAACTTGTGGAAACGCCTAGTACATTGCAGTATCTTGGAGGTAACTAATTGAATGATATTATGCGTAGTGTACATAAACAATCTTGAAAAATGAATTTGGATTATCTCAGCAATGGATGTATTGATTTGATTTCCTTGGCTGCAACTGGAATGGCTTGACGGCTATTAGGTCATCATTGGACATCTGTTTGATCCGATGGTTCATGCAAAAGTTACGAAACAAAACGTGGCTACATGATATGAGACCAATTAAACATGCTATGATAGCAATTGAACAAAAAAAATCCTAACATCGGTGTGACCAAATGAAGCAATTTGGTGCTAGGAATGTTCGTAAGAATATTCTGAAATCCATGCTAAGCAAAGTAAGCAAAGCCTTGGTGCTACATTCCGATTCGTTCATTATACACAGACTTCGCAGTCGAATGTTTAGTGTATAGGACGATTGCGAAGCTAGCGCTACGATCCTACTAATACTAACAGTTTCTCCCGAGCCGAGACTCGAACCCACGACGACTGACTTGTTAGACCATCTCGGGAGATCCATTCTAAATTTATTTCAATATACCTAAAAGTGCGAGTATACTTGTCTTGCAGTAGATATAAAACTGTGTAAATGTTGAACACTGCTCAACCAGGCTGTGCAAACACTAAATAGGTACTTTTAGCATTAACGTATTCGTAACCCATATGTGTGAATATTCTCACACTGGGATGAAACAAATAAACACATACTTTTACACATGTCCCACGTAGCCTTTTGATTGATTTGATTTTGATGCGAATTACAAGAATGCACATTTATACATTTCTAAAATCAGTCAAACCGTTGAAAACAAAAATCAATTAGTTTATCAGTTCCCCTTTTGTTACGTCATTTTTTAATGAACCTTCTGATCAAAACGATATTTTCCATCAACTAACTAGACTTTAAGCTCTTTCAAACGCGACTAACAACAATCGAACCGGTTCAGCCGTTGCTGAGAAAATCGAGATATATTGGTCGTAAGAATTAAAATATACACACATAACACATACTTCCGCACACATACACACCTTATTCGATTTTTGAAACAGGATTAATTGGTGCCTATAGCTTCAGGTATGAAAGCACTCAATGAAAAAAATATGTTTGGGGCAAAATTAAGTTGTTTCTTGTCCAAAATAAATTCGAATGTTGTATGTGTGGAAATCCACACACCAGGGTAAACAACGTAAGTTTTTAAATATCTCATCAACCAAAAATATTTTTCCCTTGGAGAAAATGTATTTTGTGTAAGATTGATGGTTTAGGAATTGTCAAGAAGTTCCATCAAAATCGATCGAGAAGTTTTCGAAAAAAAAATCAAAACAAAATTCATTTGTGTGGTTTTCCACACAAGGGTTCAATGAAGGTTAATTTCATGTCTAGCAAATACAACCGCAAACATATTTTTGCGAATAATTGAAGCAACTATTTCGGTATTAGACGGGCAAACAAATGCAGACCGTTATTTCACGCGAATATTTGCTTCGTGTAATACCCGCTTAACTGAAGACAATGATACCGTGAGATCCGAGACGTATTATCAGCGAAAGTCGTGCCTACTATGGGCTCCACAAGCAATTGCGGTCGAACAGACCAAGCCTCCGTACGAAGTGTAACCTGTACAAAACGCTCATAATACCGGTAGTGCGAGTGCTCGGAGTTTTCGAACGACGGGTACTAAGGACGATCTTAAGCTGCGTGCAGGAGATCGAAAATATGCAAGTATGCCGGACAACTACCCTCCGAACATGGTGTTTGCCTCGAATCTGGTAGAAGACGACGATCAGGGGCGCAGCGGGCGAGATGGGTAGAAAAAGCGGAGCGAGATCCGGCGAGGAGTACACCGTGACCCAGGAATTGGAGAACGGCAGCCAATAACCGAGTGAATTGGAGAAACTTTGTGAATCCGGCCATGTCATCATGATGGAATGCCAGATAGATAAAATAACTAAATGATAAAAAGAAAAACAAATTCTGCTTTCGAATGAGTTTCGCAGAATAAGAATTATATTGATAGAGAGTAATCATGATTTATGAGAAAAAACACGACAAAATTTTTTTCAAATTTCAACACATAACACGTGAAGTCTCTCGGAACCTGACCACGTAGCATTCGAGGGGGGTGGGGGGGTATTGCAGTTTTGTGACGAAATGTGACAAGGGGGAGGAGAGGGTAGTTTTTGGTAATAAAATTTGAAAAAAAAAAACAAGGGAAGCTTTTGTTATTATCTAGAGAGGGGTCTGCAACTTCATGACGAAATGCTACGCTGAGGGAGGGGGTGCGGGTGATGCAACTTGGAAAACAAAACGTCATTTGGTGGAACCAGGTCAGTGTTATTCATTATGAGTGGTTCAAACCGAAAGAAATACAGTGCTTTTTCGCTTTTATCAACAGTCGTTTTTATCACTACTCGCCAAATTCACGCTCGATTTTCTCACATTTTTTTTCGTTTTTATCACGCTTTTTAACTTTTAAACTTTAAATCAAGAATAATGTACTTCCAGTTGCAGACAATGTATTCGAAACATCATTTTCACTTGTGCCTTGTGTCCTTGCATGTGTATAATTTTATGAACTCAATTTATTTGATCAATTTTCTAAGGCAACCAAGTGTCATATCTGTTACAAATAATTTGTGTCAAAATTTTGAGAAAAATGAACCGTGAAATAGATATTTTATTGACTTTGAAGCAAAAATTTCGTATTATTCGAGCAGTTGAGAAAGAAGATCTGTTAACAACTCAAATAGCCCTACAGCTTGGTTCTCATATAACGTGGATTTAAAAATTATAAAATCTAGCGGTTCCACAATTTCACATAAACAAGCATTAGACTCTGCTAGCTATGCTAAAAAATGAGCAGTACAAATCATATTGATATTGCATGTATAATAGCCGTGAGAAATTCCGCGAAAATTCAATGGAGAAAAATATCATAAACTAACCTTTTCTTGTTTATTTATTTGTATCTTGAACTTATATTCCATTCAACTATGAAAGTGCATCATTTTACTCAAAATATCATAAGTTTCGATTAAATCCAACACAAAAAAATCAATTTTTATCATTTCGCTAAATTCACGGTTTCGCCAAATTCACGGTAAAATTTTTTTTGACCGTGATAAAACCGAAAAAGCACTGTAATGGGGAACGGTATCGACTTCATTTGATGCGATAAGGCAATCGCTGCGCGAAAAACGGTCACAGAACGAGGAGTCACAAAAAGTGATTCAACTGCATGACAACGCTCGTTCTCATACTACCAAAATAATTTAAACTTACACAGAAACGCCCAACAGGAAAGTCCTACCTCACCTGCCATATCCCCCAGATATTGTCCGATTATTGCTTGTTCCGTTCGATGACACATGGTCTCAGCATAAATTTCGTATTCAGCAGTTCTCTTCACATTGAGACATCAAAAAAGGTTAGATTCGTGGATAACCTCAAAAGACGAACTCTCTTATCGTAACGGTATTCGAGCTATGTCCGAAGGATAGGACAAATTTGTAGCAAGCGATAGGCAATATTTTGATGGATTCACTAGTAACTATTTTTTTGAATAAAGCTCCGTTTTTATTCACAAAAAAACAGCGAGAACACCCCCAGTTCTTCATCAAATAAAATTAGTTCATGTTTGAGGTTCAAAAGTTATCTTCTTGTTTCAAGGATCACAATCCCAGCCGAACTCGTTTATCTAAAATAAAAATTTGAAATTATTAATCAAAAGCTACAATCAGAAATCAACATTTGCAATTCAGCTTCAAGTAACCGCTTTAGATCACCATTCACGATTCGACAATTTAAAGTATAATATCAAAAATTGACAATTGGAAATTGATTGTCAAAATTAGACAATGAAAGATGTACAATTTATAGTACAAAAGTTGCTCAAACCTAAATCTAGAATAGCTATCAGCACAATTGTCAATTGTCATGTTTCATATTAGATAATCTAATGATTATTGTGTATTTTATTTTGGGTATTTTGTCCTGAAAATTTGGGTAGCAGTAGTTTAGAGTGTATTGTTTACACTGTACTTTATCACTGTCAGTTTTTCAAAAATTGGAAGAAAAACAGTTACCCGCAAAGCAACGTCGTCAACGCTCTTTTAGGGACATTAGAAAAAAAAAACTCGAAATCGTGCAGTCAACGATGAGTCATGTGATTAAACGTTACTACGAGCATCGAATGGAAAGAGAAATGCGGCCAGAATGGATGCTCTATTAGTGGTTAGAATCACAAGCGTGTTGTGACAGCGTTTACGAGGAATCAAAATGCTTCGGTCAGGGATGTGGTCAAGTCTTCCGTTCAGAGAGCCAAGGATCAGGAGGGACTGCATGCATATAAAGCGCATAAGGCTCCAAATCGTGACGAACGGCAAAATACGGTGGGAAAGTCACGGGCCCGGAAACTGCAGAATCATGGGTGATGAGACTTACGTCAAGGTGGACGTCCTGCAGCTTCCGGGGCTACGGTTCTTCACTAACCAGCACAAGTTTGATGTTGCAGAGGAGGTTGAAGGCAGAACCTTTCAAAGCTAGCCAAGAAATACTTGATTTGACAAGCGGGCTGCTCATGTGATATAAGAAGTGCACTGTTCGTCACTATTGGGACTGCAAACGGGGAGATTTACCTCAAGGAGTGTCTACACAAACGTCTACTTCCTTTGTTAAAGCAACACGAGGGACCTACGAACTTCAAGCCGGATCTAGCTTCGTTCCAGTATTCAAATTATGTCCTGAAGAGGTACGAAGAAAAAGGGGTCACTTTCGTACCCAAGAACATGAGCAACTCCTTACCAATGCACCGGAACTAAGACCTATCAAAAAATACACCACGAAAGCATCCCAAGGGGGTTATATCTGAGGATGACATAAAGATAAAGTAAGTTTCCGTATAGAAAAATCTGTAGCTAGATGTGAGCGTACGGTTATGGCATCGAAGTTGAATGAAATAAATATGCCAAAAGCTTACAAATAAATTATATATTCAAGTCTGAAAATTTAAAAAACATCGGTAGATTAGGTAATTTTCTACAGCTTCTTTTTTCGTGAAGCAATTTGATGTGAAACACCCGTTAGCCAGAAAGTTAGCAAATACATATTTTCATGATATATCACTTTCCGGCTACCGAAATTAAGTAATTACCAATAAATTATTACATCCATTATTAATTTGCGTCATTTCGTTGTGAATTAATAAATAAAACTCTTGACAGTATAATTCAATCTACTAATTGGCAGCTCATGAATTATGTATGAATTACTGACAATAAGCATAACAACTAATCAGTTATAACGAGTCGCGCTGCATAAAGCAATATATTTTATTCGCTCGGGAGATAAAGTGACACGGGCATATTTAATTACGTATTGTCGTTATCGATTTTGATAAGCACCTTAACATTACGATTCTAGCAGGTCCCAATAGCAAATAGCAAACGCGTGGGGAACTTAATCGGGAGGATTGGTACGGGTGTAACTGTTGAACACTGCCATGCCAGCAAGCCAACCAGCAGATTTAGGTTCACATAGGTATATGTTTAATTACGGAGAACATTAATCGTTAATTAATTATTCTCAAAGATATAATAGAAACTCATGATTGGTGCAGAAGCATGCGAAGTTCAGATGGGAGGTTTGGAATTAGTAAATGATGTGACATTTTCTGTCCAAAACGTAATAGCAGAACATGCTTGAATTACAATTTACAAGTTGTAAGTGAAAAACCTATTTAAAATTACTTCAGTCCGATGACTTTTCCTTCGTGAACTGTCTTTATTTCTGTTTTATTCCTGCTGATTAAGTTTACATTTAGCATCAAGCATAAATATAATTGCACTTCTAATTTAGTTCCAATTGCCTGCCTCTGCTTGACCGTCCAAAGCAATCTTACACTGCACGTTGGCAGACACACATACACGCCCCTCGTATGGTCCGTTGCAGCCGCTAGGTGGCTTTGGCTTGGTAATAAATATCTGCGACCGTGCTACACCAACAACTTTTACCGAAGCTATACGTCACTCTCCGTGTCGGCACGCGGACGGACTCGGCCCGGTAAACATGCTCACAAACAGCGTTGCCAATGTGCCAGATAAATCTGGATTTTGCCAGATTTCTGTTTGCGCGCCAAACAAACAGATAAACTTCAGAATCTGCCAGATATTTGTAAATGAGCCAGATATTTGCCAGATATTTCATCCGCGTCGTCTCGCAAAAAGGTCATTAATGCGAGATGGCCCGTGTGCCTGGCCTTTACCTACCTACACACGGCGAGAGCAAAAAAAAAAGGTCATCACTTTCAATTCTGTCAGGAATTTTATCCAAAAATGAGTGACAGATTTTTGCCAGACTTTTTATTTTCGTTTTGCCAGATTTCATTCAAAACTTAGTGGCAACGCTGCTCACAAACGTTGCTGGTGTGTATGTATACAGCGCGTTTTTGTGGTTTGGATTGGGTTGGCTGAACCCGTCTCGACTTTGTTTTACCAAAACGAACCGACCTTGCTCTGCACAACCACTGCTTCCTTTCTTCCTGTGTCAACCAAAATCATACATGGCAAAACTCGACAACGGCAGCCAGGCAAAGAAGCAAAATGAAATTTAATTTATTAAATAATACATTTCAGCGGCATGTGCAACCTGTTGATGCTACGGAAATCTGATTAAAATACGGCATAGTGATTTATTTGCGATAAATAATATATGTGCGTGCATTTATTCCGGTTCGGCTGGTGACTTTGGCTTGACAATTACGGCGGAGAATGGTGGTAATATCGAAGTGACGATTGGGTATACTTCTATTGCGTGCTTAATTTTTAACGTTAAACTTTATATGCAAAACAGTTATGTTATCAACATATATTTTAATAGTGTCGTAAATCTAAAAACTGGGAGGAGAGTTTTTGTGAATAAAACACTTAGACTTACGACTTATGCAATCAGTACGAAACTGACAACTAAATTCTACTGATAGATGTTTTCATATTAAATACATTTTGTATGATGGTATTGAATCAGAAGACAAACATTCGTCAATGTTCAAAATCAACGTAAGTCTACTAAAATTGAATTAAAGCATTTGAATATTTCACATTGCAAAAGCTTTTATTATCATCTACGAAAATAAAAATATGTTCACTACTCAATTGAATAATAAAAAATATAAGAAAATAAATCACTTTTGCTTCTTTTTTAGAACTGTCATTGTGGACTGCTTTAAAAAAAAGCAAGGCCTTGGTGCTACATTCCGTATCGGAACTCGACCTTCTGATTATTATACACAGACTTTGCAGCCAACTGTTAAGTGTACAGGACAACTGCGGGGCTAGCGCTACGATCCTACTGACACTAACAGTCTCTCCCGAGCCGAGACTCGAATCTACGACGACTGGCTTATCAGGCCAGCATCGTACCTCGAGACCATCTGGGAGACACTTAGTGTTATACTTAGTCAAAAACATATGGGTCATTCCATTTCAAGTGTATACACCTCATGTCAACGACTTTCTCCGATTTTACTTGAAATTTGGGGAATTGCTGACATAATTACATTCGAAATTACCACCGACTTGATACTGGGCGCAGCAAAGAAACTTAAGCGTTCTTATACTCCAGGACCCGATGGCATCTCCGCCATAATTATTAGTCGATGTGCCAATGGGGCTTATTACGGGAGTCACTTCACGGTAAAATGACAACTGTAGTAGGCACGGTGAAAGTGATTCCCATTTGATTTGCACGCGTCTTTTTTCACGGTGAGGTTTTTTCATTTCGTTCTCACCGTGAGGTGACATCCGTAATAAGCCCCAATGTGTTGGCAAATCCACTTTGCTGTATCCTCAACAAATCGTTCGAACAACGGAAATTTCTCGAGGTTTGGAAACAGTCGTTTATGTTTCCAGTGCTGAAATCTGGTGATCGAGAAAATGTAAGGAATTATCGTGGTATCACTAGTCTTTCGGCTGGATCTAAACTGTTCGAAATTCTATCGAAGCATGGATTTTTGCCGAACCGCTCAGTTTGTACAAACCTACTAGAGTTCACATCAATGTGTATCTCACAAATGGAACAGAAAACGCAAATTGACGTCATATACACCGATCTGAAGGCAGCTTTCGATCGTATTGACCATTGCATATTATTGCGTAAAATTTTACGACTTGGAGCATCACGTCCGTTCGTCGAATGGCTGAGTTCATATTTATGTGGAAGGATTCTACGTGTAAAATTTGGTTCTTGTGTTTCGCGCAATTCACTAACAAATCGGGAGTACCGCAAGGCAGTAACTTGTGGCCTTTACTTTTTGCGCTTTTCTTTAATGATGCTATACTACTGTTGGAGACTGGTTGTAAATTAGTATACGCGGATGACTTAAAGTTGTACTTGGTAGTCCGAGTCGTTTCACCGAACATTGAACCCTATTATGTTCGAATATCGCATTGATGGACTTGAGCTAAAAAGAGTTGACCGTGTTTGTGACCTTGGTATCATACTTGACGCTAGGCTCACTTTCCATTTGCATCATGCCAGCTTAATATCGAAAGCAAACCGACAATTGGGATGTATTACGAAAATTGGCCGAGACTTCAGAGATCTTCACTGTCTAAAACCTTGTACTGTTCACTGGTACGACCACTACTCGAAAGCTGCAGCATGATTTGGTTTCCCCATCAGCTATCTTGGTGCCTAAGGATAGAACGTGTCCAAAAAAGATTCGTCCGATTAGCATTACGTGACCTGCCCTGGCGTGACCCGGAAAACCTTCCACCGTATCCTGATCGCTGTCGATTACTTGGCCTTGACACACTTGAACGCCGTAGGAAAATTCAGCAAGCTGATTTGTCGCCAAAATTTTCAATGGCGAAATCGATTCACCTTCGCTTCTGTTCCAGTTAAACTTCCGTGCTTCGCAACGTACTCTCAGATCGACTGGCCTACTTCAAACTGCATTTCATCGTACATCCTTTGGTTTTCACGAGCCGCAATCAGAACCTTTTTGAGTGTTGAAGATTTGTTTGAGTTCGGTGAGTCATCACGAAGGTTTGTGCATAGAATAAACCTGTCAAATATGTTTTAGACTTGACTCTAATTTTTACTTTTTATTAAGACTATTGTCAGATAAATTATAGTAAAATATACAAATATACAAATTAGGGTGGGGAATCGTTATATGAAAAAAAACGAAACTTGATAGCAGAAGGCCAGAACCAAGTTTTTTTTTGTTCTTTTTGGGGCCCCTAACAATCCTGAATTTATCGGAAGTCGATTGGTTTTGTCTCCGCTTGGCGCATTGCATTTCAAATTTATATGGAGATTTGGTTTAGGGTTGTTTGGGGTCCCAAAAGGAACCAAAAAAGCTTGGTTCTGGACAATCGATCATTTTTCCCCACCCTAATACAAATATACAAATATGTAATATCACTATGAAAAAATTTTCACTGTGGTGTCGATTGGACCATTCCTCGCTCCGTGAGGGCCTCTTATTTTTCAAGAAAGTGACGATCCGAAAAAAAAGGTCGAGCGGCAGTGTTGCCAAATAAATAATTGTTATATTTGAAAGCTTTAATTGCATTTTTCGGCAAACGAGTATCTGTTGATTTCAAACTTTATCGTGTTTTCGAGAAAATTTTATATGAAGGACACCTTTCACCCAGAGATATTTTGAACAAAACTCGATTACAGCTTTTTGGTTATAAGCAATTTTGTTTTTTTTTTAAGTTCTTCTATATCTACATCTGCGGATATTTCATATCAATGGGCATTAGTCAAGTTATCCAAAAATACCTAGTTTGAGCGGCAGTGCTGCCAGATATATTATTTTTATATTTGAAAAATCAAATTGCGATTTTCGGCAAATGAGCATATTTTGATTTCAAATTTGACGATTTAATGGTGTTAGGTAGAAAATTTACACGAAAAACACTTATCATCCGGAGATATCAGTGGCGTAACCAACACCAGAACTCGACGATTATACACTCAAAAGTTGGATGATGCGAAACCATTACAAAGTTGTGCGTTTTTAGCGCATTCGTTAATGTAGTTTAGAACCAGTACAATGCTTGCGTGTTGGGCATAACGCAAATCATGCTTTAGTGTTTTTTCAATGTATGTTGCAGCTCCAAACTACTACACTTAAAAAGTTTGCACTGGTGTTAGTATCGTCATGTTGATTTGTACTGGTATAGATAAGGATTTTCAGGAAACAGTGCTCTCGTTAAAACAGTGGAACCAGCAATCAATGCTGATAATTTGGGTACTGACTATATAAATGAAGATATTAACTGATAGGTTCACTTTCATAAATCCGGTCATTTAAAAACATCATTGAATCATTAAAAATTGAAGAGATTAATTTTTGCATTTAACTATGACTCTGGTTTGATATGATTCCACGTTACTGGCACCAGCGTCACTAAGTTGTGTGGGGGGACATGAATCGCTGAAGGTTGTTTTGGCTGCAGAGTATTATTAGGGATGGGGAAGTCGCTCATACGAACCGGCGCACGAAAATGAAGCACGATTTTTCGAGCGCCCCCAAATTATCGTTCGCCTGAAACTGAAGTTTACCGGAACATCACGATTCACGTGTACACGATATATATTCTAATTTCAATCCACGTCAATTAATTCGCGGTACAACTGTTGCGTTATGCATTTCACACATTTATTGTGCGATGTTAGTGCAAAATTTGTGCGAATCGGGAAGAAACATTGATTGTACAAGACTTAAACTTTTGCGTGTAAAACACTTTGCACCATAAAAACATCAAAGTCGAAAGTTTAATGCTTTTATCGGTCAAACCGCTTTCTGGGAGTGCAATTGCTTGTTGCGATTGGAAAACTTTATCGCTATTCTTCATTTCTATTGCACACTTACTAAGCGGTCGTCGTTGTTTTCCTCATGGGAAATGAGGTGTCAAGCATCAGCACTTTATGCTGGCGAAGGAATATTGATGCTATTACAGACTATTCAAGGGAAAGTTGCGTCGAATATCTGCCTGTCTGTGGGAATAAAATTTTGTTCTACACGATTGAGCTAGAATTTTGCATGAAGAGTTTTAGAAATCATCTGTAGTTTCAAAAAATTAGCAATTTTTATTTAAAAAAACTATACAATAGTAAACGCGACACAGTTGTCCTTAGGAGCGTGCAAAATTCAAACAGCTTCAAATTAAACAAAACTGCATATCTACAGGCCAACTATCACGGAGTCTGAATGACTGAAGCGTATCGAACCATCCTCCAGTTTATGCACAGAAGGAGCACATGAACATAGCGAGATAAATAAAACTTTCTCAAATTACGCCAAGGAAGTTAAAGGCCATCTATACTGTGCGAGAAGTGCTACGGTATAAAATGATACGACGGGAGAATGCTATCATTGGTGAACACACAGAACAGTAGTTACTTCGAGGAAACTGTGTTCTTTGCCGAATGTAGCCCACCTGTATTTCTTCAGTTGATACGGAGAAGTTTTCAGTATAACAGGGAGACATAGACACATGTACACAGAGCGAGGCGTACAAACGTTTGTTGATATACAAAAAAAAAAAAACAAAATCGAAAATGTGAGTCCGCAGAAGTTTAAAGCTGTACTGGAAACGAAAATTTCTCGAGCATTTGGTAATTAGGGTACTAAGCCGAAGTCAAAACAATTTTCATTAGAAGCTTATTGAATTTTATTATGTGAACGATTAATGTCATTAGAGTTCGTAATAACTGACAGTTACCTAAGGAGTAACGAAATATAAATTCCAATTCAATAAATTCCACGAACAAATTGTCTTGTCCTCTTATTGTATACTTACAACTAATATGAAGAAATGAATTGAACATACACATACTGGTCTTACCTGTAAAGAGAATAAAAAAAATGGGTATCAATATAATGAACACTTCAATAAAACAAGTTCAGGGCATATCACGAGTGCTAGCCATACCCTAGCTAACTAGTATTCAATTCACAATTGCAAAAGGGATGGTTAGTTACACGAATTTTGGAATCTCAGGTTTAAATTTAATCGACGGAATTTATTCGGAACTTGATGAATAGGTACGTTTATTCGATTACCGGTGAAGTAATCTCTCCCTCAGTTCACCACACAATCAACCTTCTGTTCAGATGAACAAATATGGTAGATAATAACTTTATCTTTTTCGCCATATGTTCGATATACAGTTGGATATTGCGAAAAAATCGTAAAACCATATAAATAGTCCTAGAATAAAATTCGTTTAACATAAAACAATTTGACTAACTTTGTATTGTAATATATTTGAAAAAAAAAATGCAAATATTTAGTGAAATATAACTTATAATGAATTTAACGCACAAAAATCTTGCACAGTATTGATCATTCTAATAAGCATTAATCTTATTGCCAATTGAAACAAGAGAAACACCATTACAGTTCATTCACACCTCATTGGTCTGTAGACTGCCACGGATGACGACAATGAGCATTATATCGATTACTCTCGATTGTTTCTCATTCTTTCGTAAAACTTGCTCAGTTTTCGAGAAGCATCACGGAACTGTAACTGGAGCTTGAGCCAAGATGATATCTAACGCAAGCATCGGACGACACAACGGAACTGCTGCGTAGTGAAGAACCACAGGAACAACAAAACTAAGTGGCCGATGAACGGCAATAAATGCGCTGTCCGTCTGTCTGTCTCTGTTTATTTCCTTCATTCCACCGTCCGAGAGAGACGGTATTGTTGCTGATTCGATTTGCGATGCGAGAGCAATGATAGGAAAAATCTATTTATAATTATTCGAACGAAAAAAATAGCAACAACAGTTTCTGCCCGAGACCTGCTTCAGTCGTCACCAACGTGATATACCTGCTTTAAGCTACCGGATTATCGGCACCAATGCATGTTTTGCCGATGTTTATGTGTGGTTCGTTTTGAACAAAATTTGCATCACGCGCACTGCTTCCAGAGTAGGGGAGACTAGCGAATGAGGCTATCGCTACAAACACTTTCAAATCGTAAAATATTATCATCATTTTTATTCATTGAACTGATTGATAATGCGAAATAAAATAACTTTGCAGCAGTTTAATATTTTTTATTCAGCTTTCAGTTTATAGTACAAGTACACTGCGCAGTGTGTACTACACAACGTTGCCTGACCTTAGCGACTTTCCTCTATTGACAGGAAGATGATCTTGGCACAAGATATTACTGCAGACGTCTCCTGTCAGTCGAGTCGATTAGCACTTTCACTGATATTTGGTAACAAGTATGGTAAATAGACGGATCAGTTTCTTCGACGCTAGTATTTCATAACACCAGTATAATTTAAACGCATTTTGCGATTCGGTTTATTACCGGCAATCTTCTACGTTTGAACGTTTTCAAGTGGGGTAAAGGTTTTATACCAGAGAAGTGGAGTCTGTTGAATTAAATCGCTATTTAAATCTACACAATTATACGAACAGAAGTAATGAGTGATGTGTGAGATGGAACTCTTAAAATTCAATTCAAAATTTAATGTTTATTCAAATTTTTTTGCAGAAATTTTTTTTTCTCTATGTGTATTTTTTTGCTAAGCATTATCAATTTCCTGCACTCGTTCCTAGAAAGTTTTTCTACACAATTTACACTAACAGACTCTCTCAAGTCGGGGTACACACATACAACGACTGACTTGTTAGACCAGCCTCTTACCTCGAGACTAACTGATAGGTTAAGGCGGAACCCATATTGGGTTGTATTTGGCCGTTTTAGGCTAAGTCGGAATTTCAAATTTCAAAATGATGTCGGAGTACATGTTCTGCTTATGGGCATCTTCGCGAATTCGAAAATATCCATATTAGATGATATTTGGCCATTTCGGGCTGCATTCCTAACTGGAAGTCACGTAAGGAACTGGAAGTAATGGAAGTAACTGGAAGTCACCATCTTGGACTGCAAAAAAGGCGATCGATTTTCGTCCATTCGTCGTTTTTAAGGTTTTTCATGAATTTTTTTATGTCTTCATTTAAGCAGAGTTGCCGATCAGCCAGACTATGTGCAATCGAACGGAACAAATAATAATTGGACAAAGCAATTTCTGGATTATGTTGGTTGAGGTAGGACTTCCCATTTGAGCGTTTCTATGTAAGTTTTACCGACTTTAGCAGTATGAGGCCGAGTGTTGTCATGCAGTAGAATCTTTTTTCGCACCTCTGCTCGTACTGTGACCGATTTGAGCGCGGTATTCGACTTAATCCTATCGGTTGTATTCAATACCGTTTTCCAGAGATAGTTTTGTCGCTTTCAACTCGTCTTCATATCATGAGGAATCCAAGTTTCCTACTTTTTAATCATTTCAAAAGCAAACAATCGATTGGATATGGCTTGGCGAGTAACTTCTATCAGCAAAGCAAGCTGTTTCTGCGTTTGGCATAGATCCTCATCGAGCAACTTCTCCAACACAGCGTCTTCAAAAAGTCGACCAGCACTTACTATTGGCACAGAACGAGAATTTAGTAGCGCACCTGAAAGATTTAAACATATCTTGAACAATCATGTTGTCAAGAGGCATCAGCCACCGAGAATAAACTAGAAAAAAATCAATCAAAATACGTATCTAAAGAGGGATTAAAAATCTTTTTTGTTTTTCGAAACGGGTACAAAACATAGGACGATGCACCAGATGCAATCTCTACCAAACAGGACACGGCAAAAGAACCACAAAAAGTTTTACCCTTGCCAAAAAGTTATACCCTTAGGTCATCGCGGCTGTGATTCTTTATAGCAGCACGGCATGGCATTGTTTTTGATAAATCAACAAACCTATAAGCTGAAGCTTGCAGGAGACATACTCGTGCATAAAATAGACACTACCTCATCCGGGTGAACCGGTGGACTGGATAGTGCAAAAACAAACGAATATTTTCCCTTCTAATCATACGTCGGAAACTGTGCGTTTGTTTCACCTACACGATGTGCATCGACCACTGCATTTGCATTCGTACGTAACAAGCAGAAAAAAACGTCGCCAGCCATGTCGTGCATCAAAGCAAATGTTTGAGCGATACGGTTTCAAATCGAATTAATAATAGATCATCAAGCGAGGCGTAGCAGTTTTGCATATGCATATGCTTCGTTATAGATTTACATTTAGAATGTACATCGTGTCAAGTTTTAAACAGAATCTCAATAAAAAACTATAATGCGAACACTGCTACTATACTGTAATAAGTTACAATACACAGGTTGGTAGACCCATATTTTCAGTTTTATTTAGCAAGAAAGATTTAGCGGATGCCGCAAAAGGAATATTGTTCCACTGAGTATCTAAAATATGCCGTTGCAATACTAATATTTTAAGATATTTTAAGAGCAGCCAGCCATCGGAAACATATTAAAACAAATAAAAGACCTGCGGATAAAAGCAATTGAACCCAGAATACACCCCGTACACTCGCTTATCGCAGCACATATTTAGCAAAGAACACACCCCAAAAACGACAAAACAATTTCCTTATCTTAACTCTTAACCCGATACCGGGTGTGCATCTTTCTCGTTTAACCGACGCCAACAAGAATGGCGGCGGGTTCAATTTTACCACTCCATAAACAGATCTTTTTTTCGTGTTATCGCCCTCCTCATTCGGTTGTTTTTTTTTTCTCTCTGCCCATACGAACTTACTCCGATTTCATAAGACTTCACGCAACCATTATCCGAGCTGAATCATTTTGTCGTCTACCAAGGCAAAGAAAAAAACGGTATTGCGGTATCAGGTGCACAGAGAGGTGGAAACTGTGTAAAATGAAACGAAATTTACTCCTTGTTACCCAGCCCAACACTGGTAGAAGCACATTTTTATTGCTATTGAAATTCGAAAGATTTCAAACTGTGGTCGTTGTTCACGGTTAGAAAAACAAACAAACGGTAGACCGATTCTTTTAAGAGCAAGATCGCGCCAAATCACCGATGGTCGAATATCGACCATTTTTGATTTGAATGAAACTTTGCACACGTATTTGGCTTAGCAAACTGAGCATTTTCCACAGATGGAGCGATTTTTCACACCCATGAGTTACATTCTAAAAGGGCGTATGCCTTTTGGCATAGGTTTTATTCGAAGCATTGTAGCCCAGAAACCGTTGGTTGTATAGAAAAACTGTCTGAGAATGAGGTGTAGGGAATTGAAAATGCACCATTAAAAAAATATACACTGTACAAAAAAAGTTTTTTTTGACCAAAAAAAATTAAAAATAAACATTAAATTTCAATTTAAAAAAAAAAAAAGAGTTGAATTTTTTTTTATTTTTTTTTTAAAGAAACTTGACGTTAATACGCAACTTTTAAAAAAAAGTCCAGGATGGAGAAATGAAAAATATTTTTTTTATGGTAGATTAATTTTTTTATAAAAATTCTAATTTAAACATTTTCCAAAATATTTGTATTCTGATGACCTTAAAAGATGCAGAGAGTCATTTTGAATCAAAAAGCTCTTTGTAGTAAACATTCTAAAGGCATCGGTTTTCGAGTTATTTTAAATTTAAGCTCAATAAATTATTAATATTTAGGAAAATACACGTTTTTGCCTTTCTCCTAGAAAGGTATAGCAATCACTGGAAAAACCAAAGGTATAAAAGTGGTCCTAATGACCGAATGTCATATACCACTCGACCCCTTTCGACGAACTGAGCATTTTCTGTATGTATGTATGTATGTGTGTATGTGTGTGTGTGTGTATGTGCAACTTTTTTTTCTCACTCACTTTTCTTAGAGATGGCTGGACCGATTTTCATAAAATTAATTGCAAATGAAAGGTCTAGTTGCGCCATAGGTTGCTATTGAATTTCATTGTAATCGGATTTTTAGTTTAGAGGTTATGTATCAAAATGTAAAAATCACGAAACATCAATATCTCAGAAGCCACACAACCGATTTAAATAAAATTAGTTTCAAATGATCGGGCTGAACCCTTAACTTTTGAATTTCGTAATGATTGAACATATGGTTCAAAAGTTATGTAAAGAAAAGTTATCCTGAGGTTGTTTAAACTCACTCATTTTTCTCAGAGATGGCTGAACCGATTTTCACAAAATTAGTGTCAAATGAAAGGTCTAGTTGCCCCATAGGTTGCTACTGAATTTCATTGCAATCGGATTGTAACTTTGTCCGTTGTTCATGAAAATGTGAAATCACATAATGAAAGTAAATATATTGACTTCCTCCTAACGATCACTGGCTAATTAAAAGGTAGAAAAGTGATCCAAATGGCCGAATGTCATATACTACTCGACTCAGTTAGACTAATCGAGCATTTTCTGCATATAAGCATGTATAGGTGTATATGTTTGTGTGTGGGTGTGTACGTGTGTATGTGCACCTTTTTTCGCACTCACTATTCTCAGAGATGGTCTGACCGAACAGATTTCAATGAAATATAATTGCAAATGAAAGGTCTAGTTGCCCTATAAGACCCTATTGAATTTTATTGTAATCTGATTTCTAGTTTAGAGGTTATGTATCAAAGTGTAAAAATCACGAAACATCAATATCTCAGAAACCACACATCTGATTTGATTAAAATTAGTTTCAAATGAACGGGCTACCTAAAAAACCCTTAACTTTTGAATTTTATGAAGATTGAACATGTGGTTCAGAAGCTATGGAAAGAAACGTGTTCTGGAGACTATTTATTCTCACTCATGTTTCTCAGAGATGGCTGGCCCGATTTTTATAAAATTAGTGTCATATGGAAGGTCTTGTTGCCCCATAAGACCCTAATGATTTTTTTTTACAAACGGATTATTACTTTGCCTGTTATGTTTGAAAATGTGAAATCCAGCTATGAAAAGAAACATATTCCAAGACAACTTACTTGGACTCACTCATATTTCTCAGAGATGGTTGACCCGATTTCCACAGAATTAGTATCAAATAAAAGGTCTACCTACCTCATAACACCCTATTGAATTTTGCAGTAATCGGTCTGTAACTTCGTCTGTAATGTATCGAAATGTGAAAATCACTAAACTTCATTATCTTAGAAACTACACAACCGATTTGAACGATATTGGTATCAGATGAACGGGCTAGTTAAGGGTTAACTGATGAATTATGATTGAACACGTGGTTTCAAAGTTTGGCTGCCCCATACGTTACCTTTTCATTTGATTGTAATCAAACTCAAGCAAGCGTTATGTTTTAATTTGTGAAACAACGAAAGTCTATTATCACAAGTATTACACGACTTATTTGAACATAACTAGTGTCATACAAATGAGTCATCTCTCAAACTTACAAATAACAAACTTCATAACAATTTGATATGCTGTTTAAAAGTTTTAGAAAGAAAAGAAATTCAAAGACTATTCAACACTTTACCTGCTTCGATCAATATATATGGCCTCAACATGATTTAAATGTGGTATCGTACTATCTGAACGTTCCCGGCATCGCTCGTGATTAAATTGTTCGAAATTAGGAGTCATTGCTTTTATTTCGCTATTTCTTAAGTACTAACATTACGTCAAATTTCATATTTTATACTTAAATTACAACATCAATATTTTAGAACCCAAAGAGTGAATATACCCCTTGATTGGATTTAAGCATTCATGTAAATCTATTTTTACAAATAATAAGTTTGAATGAGAAAGGCTGAGTCTGACCGCTAGGTGGATTAATTTAGGTTTTTTTAATTTGTCCTTGGTTCTTCAGCAAAAACCATACGATCATTGGAATGCCTCATCAAAAATAAACAATTCATTCTTTGACAACAAAACGATTGGCGAACGGTTCTCAAGAAAAAAGTTAAATGTTCTAAGTGATATAAATATATATAAGAATCAAATATTTGTTTTCGAGTTTTATTATCTTAGGAACATATTTTTTTATGACAT
The DNA here is from genome assembly GCF_029784165.1 of Wyeomyia smithii. Lineage (NCBI taxonomy): Eukaryota > Metazoa > Arthropoda > Insecta > Diptera > Culicidae > Wyeomyia > Wyeomyia smithii. The sequence goes on from NC_073696.1 coordinate 110,186,103, forward strand.
AGATACTTTACAGAACTAGTTTCACCTTATATTTTATATACATCATAAGTTTGTTCGAATGTTTTATAAAAATGTTTTATAAAATAATATGTTTGTCGTGCAACACTACCTACTTGTTTACTAATAATAACTGTTTGTGAAGTACGCAACCAATAACTACTGGGTCACCTATAATATCTGTTTTCGTATATAAATACGATTGCACTACTCCAGATGTGTTAGTAACAGTTTGCATTTTGTGAAGATGAATAAAGTGCAAAATGGAATCAAGCTTACGCAAATTAAACGAAAACGTTATTGGAAAATTGAAAATATTGAACAGTCAAGCTCATTTTGATATGTCTTTATCAATTTGTGATTCGTGTAGTTATTGGAATGATAGTCAAGTCACTATTCAGAATCTGGAACACTTAAGAATATCAGCTTCATCATAATATCGGAAGTACTCCATCATGATACTGTTGCGGTTCAGGTGTTCATTGCCAAATTAATGAGTTTTTTTAAAACAACAATAGAGTTGAAAAAAGCGATATTAATGTCTGATGAAGCTGCCTCACAATATAAAAATAGAAAAAACTTTGCAACAAAATATTACGTCGATGCAGAGTGGCATTTTTTGCGACTTCGCATGGTAAAGGCCCATGCGATGCAATTGGTGGCATATTAAAACGAATGGCAGGAAATGAAAGTTTAGCTAAAGAACATGAACATCCCATTACAAGCGCAATTCAATTCTTTATTGTATGATTGTAATAAAAATTCATCAAAAATGTCATTTAGTTGGGTATCATATGAAGAATATGAACAAGGAGTAACAATGGAGCAATATTTTCAAAAAATCTATAATAATAGCTGCCACACAAAAGTATTACTCTTTTGTTCCGATTTCAGAAAATAAGATACAAACGAAGCTGTTTTCAAAAGATGACGAATCATTTACTTATGATGTAAATAAAATATAAGGTGAAACTCTGTAAAGTATCTATGTCATAAAAAATTATGTTCCTAAGATAATAAAACTCGAGAATAAATATTTGATTCTTATATATATTTATATCACTTAGAACATTTAACTCTTTTCTTGAGAACCGTTCGCCCAATCGTTTTGTTGTCAAAGAATGAATTGTATATTTTTGATGAAGCATTCCAATGAACGTATGGTTTTTGCTGGAGAACCATGGACAAATTAAGAGAAACGTGTATTTTCCTAAATAATTATAATTTTTCGAGCTTAAATTAGAAATAACTCGAAAACCAATGCCTTTAGAATGTTTACTACTGTTTACTAGCTTTTTGGTTCAAAATGACTCTCTGCATCTTTTCAAATCATCAGAATACAAATATTTTGGAAAATGTTTAAATTGAAATTTTTATAAAAAAATTAATCTACCATAAAAAAATTATTTTTCATTTCTCCATCCTGGACTTTTTTTTTTTAAAGTTGCGTATTAACGTCAAGTTTCTTTAAAAAAAATAATAAAAAATTCAACTCTTTTTTTTTAAATTGAAATTTAATGTTTATTTTTAATTTTTTTTGGTCAAAAAAATTTTTTTTGTACAGTGTATATTTTTTATGGTGCATTTTCAATTCCCTACAACTCATTCTCAGACAGTTTTACTATACAATCAACGGTTTCTGGGCTACAATGCTTCGAATAAAACCTATGCCAAAAGGCATACGCCCTCTTAGAATGTAACTCATGGGTGTAAAAAATCTCTCCACCTGTGAAAAATGCTCAGTTTGCTAAGCCAAATACGTGTGCAAAGTTTCATTCAAATTAAAAATGGTCGATTAAATTTTCGCGTATTTCCAGGCGATTTGAAATGATTTTGCTCTTAAGGTACAACAGCATCACGAAGTAATTGAACTTTGATTGGTTGGGGTGCGTAATTGAAGAGGTTTCCTTCCGAAGGTTGACGGACCAGACGAGTCGAATCACCACATCAAACCGCTGAACACAAGGAACGAACGAAAAAATTGATGGGAATTCGATTGATCTATTTGAGAAATCCAAGTGAGCTAACGCTGGCGGGCTGCCCCGCATCTGTATGTTGTACTCTGTTGGAATGCGACGAGAAGCTGTGGACGGGAATGCTGGGCGTGATTTGCTATGGGAAGGTTTGTATGCGAGGTGGATGTACTAATCCACATGCAAACGAATTCTTAGTTGAAACAAGAGAAGTAATTCCTATCAGTTCAGAAATGTTTCTTTTTTAAGTTAATTCATCATTATTCATTAAAAAGGTCGTTCCAAGTTACAGACATTAAACAGGTATAAAAAAAGCATGCAAGACCTAATGGAGACGGACTGTTGGAAACTATTGGGGACTCGATCCAAAACACATTTGTTGATTGTACTTGTATAAAAAAATGCTTTTTGCCGCGTAAGAAGAGCCAATGCAAAATTTCAGATTATGGTCTTGATGGTTCGGCCAACGAACTAATACCTAACTCCGAGGTTGGTCTGATTTGTAATTCTGAGAAAACTAAAATATTCTCAAGGGCTGCATCCAATGTTCGTAGCTTTAAACTCGACCACGATTTCTGTCTTTGGAGCAATATGCAAAAACCAACCCCCAAATTAAAACACCTCGATATAAACCTGTTGTCTACATGTAACTGACAATGAGGAAATTGAATTTGTAAGTCATACTCAATTTTGGATACATATAATTGCAATCGATAAGTTCATCCTCGTTCCTTGTGATAATACTATATTGTCGTGAGCTAGAGTTGGAGGAATCCTATCTGATGGACCTATACAGCACCGTTTTTCAAACTGAAATCTGATATTGTATGGTATACTCAGAAGGTGATGATAAGCAAGAATAATCCAGTTCTGAGTGGCTTTGAAAACAGTCACTTTCGTCATTCTTGGAATAGAATCAGTCAATGAACGGAACATCCGATAAAAAAAACATAGACTTCTGAATCTGCTTCAGCAGTTGCAACACATCGAATAAAATTCAATTCGATTTGTTTTTCTTCTGATGTCAATTATTGGAACAATCTTAAAACATATCGACTAACGGAGAATTTTATTGCAAAACTTTGCTATAGGGTAGCAAATCTTCGCTTCTTCGGAGAAGGAAGTCAAAGGTTATTTATATTTTATCACAGATTCACAAATAGTTTTTTGTCACAAACACCTTCTTCAGTGATCGTTCTGTCGGTTTCTTGTTCATAAAAAATCCACTGAAAGGTTTGATCCAACAAAACGCAATTTCGAGAGATAGAAACTTATGAAAGGAGACCCTTTTTTCCAACGACATCCTGAAGAATCCTACGGTGTTGTTCAATTATCCCCACCTAATTCAGCGTAAATTTATAATTATCTTACATCTTCTCCTTCATAGACCATCCCAAGACCCTGGGTGCTAAATTAGCCTTGACACGAAAAAAAGATAAAAGATTCAATGAAATATTACTAACAGTCGTGCGACACTTCACACATAAAGCGCAGCGAAACAAAACAACGTTGCTAATTAAACGAAAGCTCGATTCTTCTTTAATGCGCTCGAACTCACATCCATCAAGCCGCTACACGTGTACAATACACAGTTGTAGATGACGCCATTGCAATGTTGCAGTCAGTCTGGCTAATGACATCAACACGCTCTCGCGTTCAAGGTGGCAAGGTTTGAAAGCTTTTCAAATTCCGATCGTTAGGACCGGAGAGCAGGAGAGACAAGAGCACCCATCAATTTGGTCATTGTTATCCCACTCGGAAGTCATCACCGTTACACTATTGCAGGAAAACGAGCCACGGATTGCATAAGTGCCGCGGCTACGACATACGCGGTTGTATCGTGGAATGAGATTCAACTTATAATCCTATCGAGTTAACCACGTTCAAAGCCGGCACTGTTACTCCTTGTCCGGCCCGTGAGCCCATTTAGTTAGTTTGAACAAAGCGTAGACAGAAAAGGCTCAATGTTGATTCATTTCGATAACGGATGATTGTTCTACTTATACTGCCTTTTTTCCTCAAATGGTTTTTGAAATGGACAACTTCTGATAGAAATCAAAAATTTCTTTCAAGAAGTGAGTTATACAAAATTTAAACAAGCCAAACCAGTCAAGACTGCTTACCCAACAGACAGTGTAACTTTCGCTTACGATTAAATTTTTAAATCATGTTAAATACTTTCATTTAGATCTCGTTAAATTGCATACAGCGGCCAAGGATACGCTAAATTTTGCCTTTATTTTATTTTGCACTCTTTATTGCGATAATTTATGAGCGCTAATGCCGGAGGTAACTACTATATCCGCTGCTGTTTTTGCTACCCCTACTACTGCTACTGCTGCAACTGTTGGCTTCTTAATGGTATTACCCATGTCGGCTTCGTCCCACCCAGCCCTATTGCCTCATGCAGCAGCCGATAGCGATGCGGTATTTCGCAAGCTGGGTGCATCTGGGTACAGCTGCTCTTGCCGGTGCATTCCATCTCGGATGTTATCTACAGAAGAGCATCCAAAGTGCGATTGCTTAACCCCCCTCTCTCTTTCTTTTGGATGGGGGTAGGCAGTGCATAAATTGAGCAAGGAACGAGAAAGACAGACAGTGGCGAATGCATTATGAAAACTTCTACGCTTCGGGTGCGGATCGGCTCAATGGTGGTCGGGAAAAATTATGGCAGTGGTCAAAGCAACACGCATGAAATTGTCGAACACGGTGCAACTCTATGGAAGGGTAGTGCTGCCAAGAAAAGGGTGGTCTAATGGGTTCGAAATGAGCAGATTGACATATTTGTTTGAACATGAAATGGGAAAAGTTTTCAGCGCGGATTGGAAAACAAACTAGCAATAAATAAAACGTAGTTAAGATGAAAATAGATAAAAGGAATCTTACAATTCTATTTGCCTTAATAATTTTTAGCAATTACGTGTGGCATTTGATCCGCGCACTTTATGTCGCTATCTATAACATTACGCAAATGAACCCTTCTAAAACAAATGTTGAATCGAGCTGAACATTTTTTGCCCAATATGAATAGGTATGACCAGCGTTGCCAGGTATCCAGATTTAGCTGGATTATCCAGATTTTTGAACATGTATCCAGGTAAACAGCTTTGATGTCCAATTATCCAGATTTTTCATGGATGGTCCAGATTTTATTTTCTCTGTTCCGCAAAAAGGTCATCACTTCAATTTTGGCGCGAAATTTTGCAATTTTGTCACCTCAAATTTTGCGTACCCCAAGACTTTTATCCGAAAAATTAACCTTTCACTCCACGAAATGACTGCCTGATTTTTTCCAGATTTTTATTTTGCCTTTTCCAGATTTTTAAAAAAATGACCTGGCAACGCTGGGTATAACACTAATTGAAAAACAAGCGTTTCTCAAGACAGTTGGCCTTTTTCTCGAAAGAATTTACAGTCAACTGTTATTGTACTGCATAATTATGGCTGTTTTCCAGACACCGGAAGTTGTCAAAATGACATGTGAAGACAATTTCTGACCTCTGGGGGCCACTGTTGCCAACTGTACAGATTTATCTGGAAATGTACAGATTTCCTCGGGTTTTTCGGTACAGATTCTGTACCGTACAGATTACAGAAAAAGTACAGATAAGTACAGATTTTTTAGATGGTTAGAAAAGATTAGACAAAACTTTTTGGCCGACTATGCAACGATACAATGGATGGAATCTTGCAATCCACGCACTTAGAATTTACTGCCAACTATCGGTAATTTGCTGCCGAGAATGGCACCACTCGGTTAAAAAACGGCAGTTGTTACATGTTTTCTTAAATCTCGATTTAACCAAACTAAAATGTTGGTACAAAATATCCGAAATATCGGTAGTGTTGCTGAATTATGGGTTTCATTGTTTTTTGGCTGAATTTTCAGGAGATTGAACCACAATGGCACGGTAATATGCATTACCGAGCCCCATTCTAAAGTGTGCAAAAGTTTTATTGAAAATCGAGCTACTAATTTGGAATTAATATTAACTGAATCAACGCAGTCCCAGTTTTCTCTAAACAATTCACGTTGAAGTTGTATAAATATAGAAAATAAAAACTTTGAGCCAGCGGTACAGATTTTGGTACAGATTTTTCCCGCAAATAGTACAGATGAAAAAGATTTTTGCAGCTCCCAGTACAGATGAAAATGTGGCAACACTGCTGGGGGCCATTCTGGTTCCGGATATGCCTATTTTGGATGGTGTTAGGTCTTTTCTACTATTTTGCAGCCATCGAAAGCCACCATCTTATATGTAAAAATCATCATCATCAATTTGATTCCGAAATTACCCATTTCGGGTGGTAATCGGTCAGTTTGTGTTATTTTCCAGAAACCGAAGTAGCCTTCTTAGAATTCAAAATGTTGTCTAAGGTTGATATTTGATATCTATATCGATCTCGCCATTCAAAATTTTGACGACAAAGACAGCTTGCTAAATTTTTCTACGGCGTTCAAGTGTGTCAAGGCCAAGTAATCGACAGCGATCAGGATACGGTGGAAGGTTCGCCGAATCACGCCAGGGCAGGTCACATAATGCGAATCGGACGAATCTTTTTCGGACACGTTCTATCTTTAGACACCAAGATAGGTGATGAGGAAACCAAATCATGCTACAGCTTTCGAGTAATGGTCGTACCAATGAACAGTACAACGGTTTTAGACAGTGAGGATTTCTGAAGTCTCGACCAATTTTCGTAATAAATCCCGGATGCGGAAATCCGTAGCATCCCTTGTGTTTTATTTTGATTACTTCCATGGCCCTCCCCAGTGCAAAAGTTATTTAAGCGAGCAGTGAATACACCAAGGAAAATTTTTCTTCAAAATTTTATGAAGCGATATTTTTTTTTTTTTGCAATATCCGTATGGTATGATGCGGATGTCAATTTTCGTGCGGATATCCCGCTTTTGCGGATGCGGATATCCGTAACATCCCTAATACTAACTTACAACCAGTCTCCAACAGTAGCATAGCGTCATTGAAGAAGTGCATTGAAGAAGTGCAAGAAGTAAAGATCCCAAGTTGCTGCCTTGCGGTACTCCCGATTTGTTAGTGAATTGCGACGAAACACACGAACCCAATTCAACACATAGGATCCTTCCACATAAATACGAACTCAGCCATTCGACGAACGTGATGCTCCAAGTCGTGAAACTTTACGCAACAATATGCAATGGTCAAAACGATCGAAAACTGCCTTCAGATCGGTGTAGAAGTCATCAATTTGCGCTCTTTGTTTCATTTGTGGGATACAAAATGATGTGAACTCTACTAGGTCTGTACAAACTGAGCGGTTCGGCATAAATCCACGCTGCGCTGTGGAAATGTAATTCTTAGTACAGAGAAATATAACGGCGCTATCTAGAATTTCGAACAGTTTAGATCCAGACAAGTGATACCACAATGATTCCTCACATTTTGTCGATCATCAGATTTAAGCACTGGAAACATAAACGACTGTTTCCATGCCTCGGGTAATTGCCGTTACTTAAACGATTTGTTGAAGATACAGCGAAGTGGATTTGTCAACACATTGGCACATCGGCCAATAATTATGGCATGGATACCATCGGGTCTTTAACTATAAGAACGTTTAGGTTTCTTTGCTGCGGCCAGTAACAAGTCGGTGATAATATCGAATGTAGTCAAACCAGTTATACCTCCCGGAACGGCAGTAGCCGCAATGTCTGAATCAAAATCGCAGGCAACTCTATCAGCAAACACGAAGCGAAAAATTTTGCGAAAAGCTTAGATTCTGAAGTCTAAGTCGAATCGTCTAGACCAGCGGTTCTCAACCTGGGGTACGCGTACCTCTGGGGGTACTCGAAAGACTTCAGGGGGTACACGAAAGAAAAGTCAGTAATGCATTTTTTATAATAATAAAAGCATTTTTTACTTCATCTTGCTCTTAGAACCTGACTGCAGCAATTAAACAAACGATGATAGTTGAATTTTAAACCTGAACTAGACTACAACAACATGATCTACCACTTCTCTCTCCCACTCTGTGATAACATTCCAAGCCAGGGGGTACAATCGACAGGAAAAACAAAACCATCACCAAGGGGTACGCGGACAAAAAGAGGTTGAGAACCGCTGGTCTAGACGGACATTTATAGGCATCGATGCACTTTTCCTTTTAGAGCTGACGAAGTACCAAAAACTTTTGGGGTTCCTCCGAAGGTCCGTCTACCCCTGTAGGATGTACGATTTGTACAATTCATCCATATTGGGTGAAATTCGGTCATGTTGGGCTGTTAAAAACCGGAAGTCGCCATCTTGAAAATAAAAATGGCCTGAGGTTAATTTTTAGCTTCTGTGCATCATCATGATTACGAAAATTCTTATATTGGGTATAATTTGGTCACTTTCGGCTGTTTCAGCCCCACGCCCTCTCTTTACAAAGTAGGGAGGGGTGGCAAACCATCATCATTTTTTGCCCCTAAAAACTTCCACATACCAAACTAGGTTCCATTTGCTTGATTAGATCCCAAGTTATGCAGAAATTTCGGTTCGATCTGTATGAGAGCCCTTCCTTCTAGGAAAGGGAGAGGTGTCGTACTATCATAAAAAAATTTATGCTCCTGAAAACCTCCACATGCTAAATATGGTTTCATTTGCTTGATTCGTCGTGTTTTATATGTATGGGGCCTCTCCCTTTTGGAAGAGGGAGGGGTTTCGAACTATGCTAACCTCTCTCGAGCCGAGTCGAACCTCCGACGGCTGGCTTTTTAGGCTAGTATCGTACCTCAAGACCAACTGGGAGAGTTACAATTTGTTTATCTAAACATTGATAATAAGTTTGCCATTTTGAAATTCCCAACCATGGAGTTACTTTTTTTATTCATATCCGGATCTAATCGATTTTTGAAAAATTAGATATGTGGATTTTGAATATGTGGATTTTGAAATTTAGGTAAATTTATCTAAAAAAATCTAAAACGAATTGTTATGAATGATTTATGTTTTTCTGATTGTTTATTCAGAATATCGATAAAAATAAATGAATTGCGTTGCACTCAGTATGCTGAAGTTCCAACGCAAAAAGTAACTTTGAAACCCCAAAAGAAACAGGATTCGATTGAAAATGACACCAGAAAAAAATCGTGCCAGCTTGCCTGAAGAGGCTTGGCAGCACCTTTTCAGTATTCAATGAAACTTTCTGGGTGTGTAGGCCTTACTACCCTGAGCAATTTTTGGTTTTTTGTATTAAGAATTTATCTGCACTAACATTTGAAAATGGCTCATTTTTTATAAATCGATTCATCTGAACAAGAGATAAGAGATAAATTTATCTAAACTCTTATTAAAAAAATTTACAAAATTAAATTCGAGAGTCTACACAGTAAATACATATTTCATTTAAAAAACAAAAAGTGATTTTAAAAAAAAATGGGAGCAGTTTTTTTGAAAATAAATTTTTTGGACAAACAATTCAGTTACCTACAACTTCTCCGAACAAACCAAAAAAATGGGCACTTTGAAAAATAAAGTTTCTCTAACAAAAACTTTTTCATGACTGCCGCAATTTCAAGTTTTTTTGCCTCTGAGACCATAACCGTTCAATGATGACAAGAGTTAGAGAAAAGTTGTCAAGGGATGGTTTTCGAAAAATTGTCAGAATCTCTTTGGTTTGCTCAGAAGAGTTGGAAATTGCCTGCATTTTTTTGGTTTGTTTAGAAGAGTTTTAGGCAACTGAATTGTCTATCTACAAAACTTATTTTGAAAACAAACTGAGATGACCGCTTTTTTAAAATCACAATGAACAAAATCATTTGTTGTTTCTAGAAAGAATTTGTTTTTCAGTGTAGAATCGCAAAATCAATTTTTTAATATTTTTGAATGGAAGTTCAGACAGTTCTGCAGAAGTCAGCCACTGACAACTTTTCTCTAACTCTTGACATTACCGTACTTCCATTCCAAGAGAACACAACTGATTTTTTAGAAATAATTTTTCTGTTTAAATGATTGTTTTTCAGTGTAGGTGTAGTTTAAACGATTTTTTCAGTGTATCAAATTCAGTTTTTTAAATATTTTTGAATGAAAGTTCAAACACTTCCGTGAAAGTCGTCGCGTGACAACTTTTTTATATCTCTTGTTATTATTCAGATATATTGATCAATAAAAAAATTCCAGTCCTTTTAGAATGTTAGTACAAATAAAAAAATACGAGTTGCTTTGAATAGTAAGGCCTACACACTCATAAAGTTTCATTGATTTCTAAGAGAAAGCTACCAACATTTGGTCGACTAATGTGCGAAATTCTCCACCAAACAAATAGAGGCCCCGTTTTAGCCTTTAGCACTGAAATGAATCCGTTTTGGCGCCAATGAACGTTGCAGAAATCGCGTCTAAGTGTAATTCTTGCGTCTTTAATTTTCCCTGATATTCCCAGATTGAAAGATACATTCCCTGACACTCCCTGTATTTCCAGATTTTTGCTACCCTGGACAACGATAAATGGCATTCACCAGTGAAAAATTCTTCGCGAAGCAGAAATAATGTGAGTAATGAAATAATTGTTTGGCCAGTAATGAGAGCAATGATGAAACCTCTGTTTGAGGTTACTTTAGATATGATATTTCAGCAAACAACAGGCATTTAGTTTTATTTCCCAACGTGTTCACTTCAATCCTCTCAACTGAGCCACAAGTTTTTCTTGTGTGTCCCAAAAACTGACAACAAATTTTAACTTTGCGAATAATTAAACGTCACAGATATATGACCAGATCGGGGTTCAACTCTAAACTAACTACGCTTCCAATTTTGGTATGAAAAGCTAACTTTGCTTTCACTTTATTTTAATTTCGGGCCTTAGCATGTAGTGCGGCCCACCGCAAGGACCTAATCAGAGATGGACACTGAACACTGGGTTCCACTCCTCTGTACCAACCCGCTCCACGTCATCGCCGTGTAAACAGAGGTGGTGCTGTGGCAAGTTGCAAAATAAAGTAAATATTATTTTACTTCTGTGACCTCGGCAAAAGCTTCTCGGTCGTTGTTGAGCTCTGGGTGCATCGTGCTGTATTATTGTTTTTATGCACGCTGCGATGATTCACGAGGCAGACACATACACACAAGTGGTTGTTTTGAAAATAAACTGCAAATCGCGCAGTGACTTGAGTGGTGAAGTTTTTCCATTGAGTAAAAAGTTGAACAAATGCCCATGCTGACGGGCGAGTCGATCTTAAGGGTTAGCTAAAGCATCGAGATTGTTCAGGTACGATAACATTCATGCCTTCAAATGCGTGTAATTTAGGGGTTAAAATAATACTAGTGAATATTTCCACACCAAATCTGGTAAATCAATAATATGGTAGGAAGCGTATATCGTCGACCCGAATAAAAGGTGTACTTAAAAGTCTGATTTCTCGTTGAAAAGATATTCCAAACAATTGTTATCAAAACGACGAAAGATCCAAATTAAACAAAATTTTTCATATGGAGTTAGACCTCCTTAAGTTGTTGAGTATACAAAACTCAGTATGATGAAATTCCACATCATTCTATGCTATTCTACACTACAAATCGAATGATGCTCGATTCTTCAATGAAAATCTATAAACGTGTGATACAAAACGCACCTTCAAGCAAGAATTGCGTTTTCTTCAAATAAGTTTGCTCATAATTATGATTGTATCATCGAATATAACAATGTATTCTACAATACATGTTCAACTCTTTTTCTAATATGTGGTTCCACTGTCAACTCATCAATCGCACCGACACTAAACTTTTTTTGATTGTATAATGAAATCAAAAACCGGTCAACCATATTCAAGAAGACATACGATACTGCACTTGTTAGGTACACATAAACATAATCGGAAACCAGCAGATAATAAGCCGAAACCGTAATTTGACACTGCAAATGACACGTTCGCCAAATAACTATACAACAAAAACAATTATTCGATAGTAAATGTCAGCAAACATCAAAACAAAACATAATTCAGCGTTCCATCCGATTATCAGTTTACGCTAATCAAATTACGCTAAATCCCCGGGGTAGGCAGCCGTGATTCGGTGACAATGACTGTACGTAAAACAGATAAAGCATCGTACATCACAGTTACAGCCGAACTTCGCATTTCATCGTAACTTTTCGCCAATGACATGAGATGAAACTAGGTGAACCATTTTTCGACCTGCATAGTAAAACGTGATTTCACGAATCGCGAAGTCTGTCTTTTGCCACCTTTACCAAAAAGATACAAACATCAGAAACAATCAAAGTCATGGCTGGGCACTGATATGCGTTGTGAATAAATTTATACTTTACAGCAGTGCACACCATTATGCATAAAATTGCGCCTTTGTCTACACAAAACCACCAACGCTCGGCGGTGTGTTCTTTGGTAAATGTGGATGAACCCTTGACGTGACGACCGACTGCGAGTCGCCATAATTCGAACTTCCGAATATATTGACCGGTCACTTTATTTACAAGGGATAACAGTGTGTATGTGTGTGTGTACTAGTTCTATACGAACGGTCGCGTTAGATTATCGGTTGATCAAATTTTGGGTAATTACGAAATGCCATTTCATACCGCTGGTTATATGTTAGAAAATACATATTGGAGCGAAACATCGAGCCAGAAGCAATTTTTCTACCGATAAAAGCCAACTCGCCCGATGCTTTATGGCCGTCGTTTGAACTTATCTTTTCACCAGACACCGCAGGCTAGACCAGGAATTACGACTTGGTGAACTCATAAATACATAACGGAACTAGGGCGGAACTTCCGCCTTAGTACCCTGTGCTTACCACAGTGGTGAAATGTAACCATGAAACTGTTGAGAAGGCGATTTAAATTTAGTAAATATTGCTAATCAATTTCGCTGTTGGATTCGTTTAACCGGGGGCAAGAGAATTGCAAGAGCACCCATCAAGCATTCAAACCGAGGACAGAATATTGATTTTTTCATTCACCGCCGTGGTCGCGTTTCTTACTTGCACTTTTCGCTTTGCGTGTGGCATGAATTAAATTCCAAAAGTCTCAAAGGTTAAAGAGCGCACGAGATGAGAGATGGCGACGTTTTGTGGTTGAAATTTGCGGAGTAAAAACTGTTGTTAATAAACACTGGTAGGTTGCCAGTCGCGTCAACTATTCGTGTTTTGTACGTCGTGGCACATGAAAGGAAGAAAGTAAAAAAAAAATCAGAATACACTGGAGTCACGTTTCAAATTGGAGCGACTGCAGTGTGGTTGGAAGAAAGGTTTGTTTTGGTTTAGACAATGTTTTTCACACAGGCTCGAAAAGTAAAAAAAAAACCTTCAAGATAATAAAATCTTTCGTTCGTTGTTTTGCTTTCGTCTCGATTAGACGCAAATTGTTTCTCTCCGTTTGATTCGCAAAATAACAATACACGAGTTATCGTACGGGTGTTTTTTTTTTCGATTAGTTCTTGTGTTGTGCGATAACAATAGCCTGCAGTTTATCGGCAGAAACATCTTCTGCACACTGGTAGGGGCAGGCTACCCCGCCAGTGATCTGATACGCAGCTGATATATCAGCAAGAATAATTCTCCCGCACCGCTGTTACCCCGCTAGCAGCACGGACCACCATACGATCGAGCGAGTGGAAGTCAACTACAAGTGGCATCTACAAGGTCGCGTGTAGGATACGGCCACTGTTTCACAACACGAAGCTGGATCGTCATTGTTTGTTCTGCGGAGACACTAAATTGATCCTACTATCAGCCGTGAGGTCGTGACTTAGACGTTCGGTGAAGTATTCACTTTAGATTTTTCATCATTATTATTAATATTATTACTATCAATATTATTATTATTAATATTATTATTATTAATATTATTATTATTATTATTATTGTTGTTATTATTATAATAATAATAATAATTATTATTATTATTATTATTATTATTATTATTACTATTATTGCTATTGTTGTTAGTATTAGTATTACTGTCTTTTTTTTATTTTGATCCCTTGTAGTTTGAAAAATTGTTTTTAAAATTTAATATCAACTATTTGATCCCCCCCACACATTCGAATATTTATCGTTTGTGTGCGGTAGAGCGTAACGCTCCCGCAAAATGGACGACATGCAGGTGCAACTTTTCCTGGATGTTGAAACAAATGGGGAAGAAATTGAAATTTCCCCCAGCAGTTCTCCCTTACCTTCCCCTGTACCACCCCCGCTACCTAGCCCCGTACCAAGGGTACCGGAAATACGGGTAAAAGCTTACCCAGATGCCGCTAGCGGTCCCTACGTTGTTTATTTCCGGCCCATAAAAAAACCTTTGAATATAATTCAAATAGGCAAAGACCTGGCAAAACAGTTTTCGGCCGTAACCGAGATTACGAAGGTGAGGCCGAACAAACTGCGAGTTGTCGTGAGTAGCTTGAAGCAAGCAAACGAAATTGCTAGCTACGAGCTCTTTACAAGGGAGTACCGCGTGTACATCCCTGCCAAGAACGTGGAGATCGACGGTGTGGTTACCGAAGGAAGCCTCACGGTCGATGACATTTTGCGCCACGGGGTTGGCTGATTCAAGAACCCCCTGATTCAAGATGTAAAGATACTGGATGTCAAGCAATTGCATTCAGTATCCATCAAAAAAGGGAAGAAGAAATTCCTCCCTTCGGATTCCTTCCGTGTAACATTCGCCGGATCCGCACTGCCGAACTACATCTTTTTGGACAGGGTTCGTCTGCCTGTACGCCTGTTCGTACCGCGGGTCATGCATTGCCAAAACTGCAAGCAGTTAGGTCATACAGCCACCTACTGCTGCAACAAGGCACGCTGCAGCAAGTGCGGAGGCAATCATGCTGAGACCGCTTGCAGTGAGGATACTGAAAAGTGTCTTTACTGCGAGGGAACTCGGCATGACCTTTCGGCGTGTCCCGCGTACAAACAGCGCGAGGAAAAAATTAAGCGTTCCCTCAAGGAACGATCAAAGCGCTCTTTTGCAGAAATGCTTAAGAGGGCTGAGCCACCCTCGACAGGAAACATTTTTTCCTTTTTGCCAACCGATGAGGGTACCTCTGACGATCCCGTCGAAGGGTGTTCTTATGCCATGCCAGAAGGATCTAGGAAGAGGAGAATGATCAACTCTCCTAATCTTTCTCGCAAAGGCCGCAAGATAACCCCTAGCGGAATGACCAATTAGCCAACACAAAAAGGAAGCGGTGTAGAAAAACCGAAGCAAGTTCCTCCCGGTTTTAATTTTAAATCAAACCAGGAGTACCCACCGCTTCCTGGAGCACCAAAAACCCTTCGTGCACCCATTTCTCGATCAGAAGATAAAAAAAAAGGGTTCATAAAAGTTTTCTGATATTGTGGACTGGATAGTTAAAACATTCAACATACCAGATCCCCTACAAAATATTCTTCTTGCCCTTTTTCCTACAGTGAAAACCTTTTTGAAGCAACTAGCAGCAACTTGGCCCCTCATTTCAGCTATTATATCTTTCGATGACTAATACGGCGAAAGAGGTTAGGAATTTTATCACTGTATTACAGTGGAATTGCAGAAGTATCATCCCCAAATTCGATTTATTTTCTCATTTGATAAATACATACCATTGTGACGCATTCGCGCTCTGTTAAACCTTTCTCAATTCAAACGATCAACTCAATTTCCACGATTTTAACATTATTCGTCGAGATCGAGACTCACACGGTGGAAGGGTACTTTTAGGGATTAAAAAGTGCTATTCCTTCTTCAGAATCAACCTCCCCTCGATCTCGAGTCGTTGCCATTCAAACCAATATAAATGGAAAAGATCTTTGCCTTGCTTTACTATATATACCTCCAGCCGCGCGGATTGAACAGAAGCAACTTTCTGATATAGCAGAATTGCTTCCCGCACCTTTTCTGATAATGGGGGATTTTAACTCTCACTGTTCGCAATGGGGGTCGCTGTACGACGACAACCGATCTTCGTTAATCTGTTCCTTAATCGATGACTTCAATATGACACTTTTGAATACTGGGGAAGCGACACGTGTACCTAATCCTCCAGCTCGTGAAAGCGTGCTTGACCTATCCCTTTGCTCGACATCACTAGCGTTAGATTGCCGGTGGAAAGTAATCAATGATTCCAACGGTATTGATCACCTTCCAATCGTTACCTCAATTGCTAATGGTTCAACTCCCCCGGACCCAATCAATATTTCACACGACCTTACTCGTAATATTGATTGGAAGTCATATGAGACGA
Source organism: Wyeomyia smithii (assembly GCF_029784165.1). Lineage (NCBI taxonomy): Eukaryota > Metazoa > Arthropoda > Insecta > Diptera > Culicidae > Wyeomyia > Wyeomyia smithii. The sequence continues at coordinate 110,202,273 of NC_073696.1, forward strand.
TCATAGCGGAATCCATCAAGTCTCACGAGGAACTTCCTCCGGAGGAAGAATACGCGTTCCTTTCTGGCTTGATCATCGACGCCGCGACTCAAGCTCAGACGAAACCGATACCCGGGGTAACGATTAGACAGCGTCCTCCCAACAAGTGGTGGGACAAAGAGTGCTCTGAACTGTACGCGCAAAGGTCCTCAGTGTATTTGGCCTACCGAAAACACGGTACTCTTGATCTGCTCCGAAAGTACGATGTACTGGATAGACAGATGACGAGTTTAATTAAAGCGAAAAAACGCGGATACTGGCGGCGGTTTGTAAACGCGTTGTCAAGGGAAACAGCAATGAGAACTCTTTGGGACACGGCCAGACGCATGCGGAATCGTAACGTTTCTAATGAGAGCGAGGAATATTCAGGCCGCTGGATGGTCGATTTTGCCAAAAAGGTCTGCCCGGACTCTGTACCGGAACAGAAAACCTTTCGCGACGCGTTTTTAGTAGCTACGGAAGAGCCTCCATTTTCGATGTTGGAATTTTCTATGGCTCTCCTCTCGTGCAACAATAAAGCTCCAGGGTTGGATAGAATCAAATTCAACTTGTTGAAGTATCTACCCGGTATTAGGTATCTGACACAAAAATGTCAACAGAGGATTAATTTTCTTCGTACGATTACCGGAACATGGTGGGGTGCCCACCCAGGAGACCTTCTAAGGTTATACCAAACAACGATATTGTCAGTTCTTGAGTACGGGTGTTTCTGCTTCCGCTCCGCAGCAAACACACATTTGATCAAACTGGAACGAATACAATATCGTTGTTTGCGTATTGCCTTAGTTTGCATGCAGTCGACCCATACGATGAGTCTTGAAGTGCTAGCGGGTATCCTTCCGTTGAAACATCGCTTTTGGAATCTCTCTTATCGGTTGCTAATTCGATGCACAGTTATGAACCCATTAGTAATTGCAAATTTCGAGAGGTTGGTCGACCTTCAATCCCAAACCAGATTTATGACTTTATATTTTGACTACACGGCTCAAGATATTAATCCTTCTTCATACGATTCCTGCAATGTCGTACTTTTAGATACTTCTAATAATGCTATATTCTTCGACACCACCATGAAAGAAGATATTATTGGTATCCCGGATCAATTGCGACCGCAAGAGATCCCTAAGATTTTTTCCAATAAGTTCAAACATGTTAGTTGTGATAAAATGTTTTACACTGACGGATCTAATCTAGATGAGTCCACTGGCTTCGATGTCTTTCACGAAAATTTTACCGCCTCCTACAAACTCGATGCTCCTGCTTTCGTGTACGTCGCAGAACTTCCCGCTATTCAGTACTCTCTTGGAATCATCGAAACCCTGCCCATAGACCACTACTTCATCTTCACAGACAGTCTCAGTTCCATTGAGGCTCTGCGATCGATGAAGACTGTGAAGCACACCCCGTATTTCCTGGGGAAAATACGGCGGTTTTTAAGTGCTTTAACAGATAAAAAATACCGGGTTACCTTAGCGTGTTCCATTCCGGGCAATGAAAAGGCTGACGCTTTAGCTAAGGTGGGTGCTATTGATGGCGATATTTATAGTAGACCAATTGCTTATGATGAATTTTATAGCATTTTGCGTCAGAGAACACTCAACAGTTGGCAATCATCATGGAACTCAGATGAACTGGGACGGTGGCTACATTCCATTTTTCCTAAGGTATCGACGAAATCATGGTTCAAGGGGTTGGATGTAGGTCGGGACTTCATTCGCGTGATGTCTAGACTTATGTCCAATCACTACACGTTAAACACGCATCTCTTTCGTATAGGGCTTGTAGACAGTAATTACTGCGTTTGTGGCGATGGCTACCATGACATCAAGCATGTTGTTTGGTCGTGTGCCGAATTCTGTGATGTTAGGTCCGAGCTTATAGATTCCCTCCGGGCCCGAGGAAAACAACCGAACGTTCCCGTTAGGCTATTGACATACTGAGGCGTCAAATGAAGCGAAGCAAGAAGCGTCGCAAAAGCGTTCGAGCTACTTCTTCGAACGTCTATATGAAACGCTCAAACCGGTCATACTCAAGCGGCAACGACGCGTCGGTAGAGGCGGCGAAACAGAACGAGTAGTGTTTTGACGCGCGTATACTTACGCGGTAATACCTTGTTCAGACAAAATCTTCATCGCGAGGTGCTTTACATTTGCTTTGTTTTGGTTTGGTAATTGAAAAAAAGCAAATAGAATACATTTTCGGTTAACAAAATGTTAAAATGTATAAACAATGTTAGTGCAGTAATACCATGTTCAGACTAAACCTGATATCGCCAGGTGCTTTTTATTCGTTTTATTTTGGTCTTAAATATAGAAAATATCGGGAAAAAATTTCAGGTCGTCAGAAAAATAAGACTGGTATTTTTGATTGATATTGCATGCCTAACATACTGAACAGATATCATAAACTAGTTGAACGTTACTTGGGGTCAGCGGGTTTAAAATTTAGAATAATTTCTTATATTTTTTACTACGTCTGTAGCGCAACTGACTTCAGAAATATTATTTTACTTCATAAAAAAATCTCTATGTTTACTAAAAACGTGATTTACTGTGCTTGAAGCAGCAAACAAATCTTCAATGGAAGAATTCATATTTCCTTTAAACGAAACCGCTGCTGGAATCTAGGAATATGACAACACAACGCATTTGCATCGCTCGCTCCAGTCGCTCCATTATGTCATAGGAAGCTTCACTCAACGCTCCTGTTTATTCCGCTTCTCAAACGCTCAACGCTTCGCTTAATTTGACGCCTCAGTATGTCAGTAGCCTTAGAGACATTCTGGGAAGCGGTGATCTTCAGTACATGACACAACTGTACTGTTATTTGAAAAAGACTGACATTAAAATTTAATATTCTTTTGTCTATTTGTCAGAATACCCGTATACGACGCTGGAGACACGAACACGAAGAGCCTAAATCTATGTTTGAAAAACAAAAAGAACACCAGTCGAAACACAAATAGATCGTATATCTTAATTAGTTGAAAGCAAGAATTGTATCTCCCCTCCTCTCACCTTTAATCCCCACTAGCTCGTAGTCGGCCGCGAGCAATAAAAAAAGGCCTCCCTCCTTTTCCCGCTAATCTAGAATTAATAAAAAGTGTACTTGGCTCAGTTAAACTTAAAATTGTATCGTGCCGTGTCAAAAAAAAACATATTTAAATTAAAAAATAATAAAATCTTTCATGTTTCAAATCTATTATTTTTTTTTAGAAGAAAAGCAATTAACTAATCATCACCACAAAAAGTTTTAAGAAATTATAGTAAAAGGAATGTTGCAAAAATGCAGTGTTGGAAAAATTGATGTGATTTCGTGCGGTTCACAAAATCAATAATTTGAGAAGTTGATTCCATTTTGATCTTAGGTCATACGTTCGAATTATTGCAGAAATGATAGTTTATTAGGCACGTCATACGCACATGTGTTCTCCTGAGAGTAAAAATTTCATTTGCCTTAAATCAAACTATGAGAAACCCACGCATTTCCTCAACCTTTGGCATTCAAGAAGGTTATTTTCGGCACATGTGAACTATTGTAATAAATTGCATCGACGATAAGATGCTCGTTCTGCCGGAAAAGCCACATTTCATATCGCCATAAAGAAACGAGAATGATTTTCTTTTTCTAACTTGAAGTGTGCAAAGCGCTGATCACGTTATATGCACAACTTTTATGCAAGCACAAAATCAAGTTTCGTCCAATATAATATTCTTTGCCTGCACCGCTCGCATATTCGTTGGAACTAACCCAATCCGGCCCGCGTGGGAATATGAGCACCGTGAATCTGAAATAGGACTGACTAAAAACTCGCCTCGCTTCAACTTTCTAACTTGGTGCGCTTTCCCAACTTCCTACACGCCTGCCCGAAAAAGAAAAAAAGGGAAACCCAAGAGTAGCGGAAAACAACCAAAAACAGTTTTAACATCCTTTACCCACTACGAAAGCCGAAAAGCACGTAAATTACCTACACTAGCGCATATATGCCGTGGAAACCTGCTCTCGGAGCTCTCTAGTACCCACCGGGTGATGAGATTCAGAAAAGCTTTTTCAACTGCTCTGAACGTGCGGATAAAAAACAATAAAAATTCCGCTGGCGAGTTTCAGCGAAGGACATCACAGAGGAAACAAGCGCAAAAACGCTAATTTCTTTCCTGAATTATTGCCATTATGACTCAACTTGCTGTATGGTTCGCCTATCGAACCGGGACTTTGCAATTGGGGCCCTGTGGAATACTAATTCACTTTTTTTTGTCACCGCAAATGGTGTGTCCTTCCCGACACATACACACACACAGTACATACATGAGCAAGGACACGAAATGACAGCATGGAAGTTAAGCTTTCCGAGCACAAGAGGAAGTAAAAGAGGATATGTGACTGGAAATGGAGTATCCGGGAAAGTCAAAAAGATGTAGTATCAAGCGGTCTACACTAGGTTTGGAAAAGTTTCTAGGGGATGCTCGGATCTTTTCGATTTGCTGGTTGGGCGTTCCATATTTAGTAAATGATGAAAGAAATAATGTTTGAAACAATCTTCATTAATTCGGCAAAAATGACATAGTCATATTATCAGTTACAAATGCCACTAGGTATGATGAACTTTAACCCTCTAGTGCCCAAATTAATTTCTAAACGAACTTCGATAAAATCATTATAAACCATTATAAACACTTTTTAAGTATTTATTTAAGCTTTTCGGAACGTCGAATGAAGCCCGCCAAATGGCGGCATTGGGTACTAGAGGGTTAATAAATACTTGATAATATATTTTTGTGCAATAATTTCATGGTCATTAACTGATGTCCAAAACTTTTAACTAAACTATTATCTTTTCAAGGTGAAAAATACGTTTAGACGTTAAAATGATAGATTCGGAGTTATCTCGTGAACCAATCTGAGTGAGTTCAACCCCATTTCCGACGGAGAATTACGTCTTATGGCAAAGTTTTGGGATAGAAATGCAAATTAAAACACTGAAAACAGCGAGCGTCACTAAAATGGTCTAAATTTAAATACCTATTAACTCAGTAAATCTTCAAACAATTTTTTGAATTCTTGTAGAAATCGATTGAAAAACTTTCTGCGAGTGCAGAAAATTGTGATTGAAAAATGTACAGATGTACAGCCCAGTTTTGAACGCTTTCGACCAGTGAGAGCTGAAAACAAGGTCAAATACATTAGGGCAGACAACGTGTGCCCTAATGTATTTGACAATGTGTGTGACGGGATGCTGCAAACAAAAAAAAGCCGTTGTTAAATAGGGAAATAAGTTCGAAAAAAAAGTCCAATACCATCCAATATGAGAATTTTTGGCATCAGGATTATATTCAAACGCCGGAAATTTATAATAGGCGTCATTTTAAGAGATAGTGACTTTCAGTGTCTAGGAAATAACCTAAAATGGTCGTGCAGTCTTTTTTACGCGGGTTACTTTCCTCCATTACTCAAAAACAGTACAAGATATCGATCTGATTTCTGACCAACCTCCGGTTCCTGAAGAACAGCATACAACGGCCGATTATCACCCACTATAGGTATTTCAGGAATCGAGATGCCCAGAAACCGGACGTCATTCTGAAATTTAAAATGGTAACCTCCGGTACTTGGAAAACACCCCGAAATGGGCATTCCAGGAATCGAAATGATACCCAGAAACCAGAAATTAACTCCAGACGCCATATTGAAGTTCAAGATGTTGCCTTCCGGGTCCTGTAAACCACCGTAAGATGGCTAATTTGGGATTAATGTACGATCTTTAATGTATAACAATTCAGTAGCTTCCGCTCTAATAGATCGATAAGGGCACCGCCGGCTTCATCCTTACACGCAAAAGTTCAAGTCTTGTACAAGCATTGTGTCTTCCCGATTCGCACAAATTTTGCACTAAAATCGCACAATAAATGTGTGAAAAGGATAACGCCACAGTTGTACTGCGAATACATTGACACAGATTGAAATCAGAATATGTATCATATATCGACACTATATTTCTCACATCGAGTGTATTAGTGACTGCTACTCATGGAGCAGTGCAAGCAGCGAACAACAACTTGTGAACTCACTAGATTTATATAGCTATAATGCTCGATCCATTTATCTCGATGGATTTGGTCATTTGAAAGTACCATTGAATGATTTGCAAAAAATAACGAAACAAAATTCTGTTCACAACATTTTGTAATCAACGGTAGCTTCACCGAAAATCCTCCATTCCGCAAAGCCACAAAAGCGTTGCTGATTTCTTATGGCAACACTTGTAAATTGTGAATTATTATTATTTATCATCCTGTGCAGCTTTTTTCTCAAGCGACGAGAGAAATTTCTCTCTCGCTCGTAGAATTCCCATGTACGTGCGGGTGCGACAAGACTAGACACGTCATATACAATTTGCTGGTTGCTCTTTCGCTTTTCTTTCGGTTCGTATTGCGACGCGCAAGGTCGTGTCTCGTCGCTTTACGAAATGAGCAAGATACCCGTGCTGTACATACTTGATACTAGTGTTGTTAGTGTCACTCATACTGGGGGTGCGTGCTTGCTGCGGGGAATGCATGAAGAAGAAAGAGTATCTCGAAAGCGTGTGTGCAAAAGACTTGAGAAGCGTAGCATATGTCTCGTTCTCAAGCAGAAAGGAGGAGAAAGGTTTTGCTTCTCGCTCGCTTTGCAATGCTGCTTGATACCAGTTGAAACTGTTTAAGTGTAGTAGTTTGGAGCTGCCAAATACATTGAAAAAACGCTAGAGCAGTGATTGCGTAATGCCCAACACGCAATCATTGTACTGGTTCCAAATTACATCAACTTTTGCGCTGAAAACGCACAATTTTGTACTGGTTTCGCACCATTCAACTTTTGCGTGTACGGTCGGTTAGGAGTTAGCAGAAAAGGAAGTGTTACAATCGTTGTTGCCAGAGACCGAGCTAACCTCTGCATCTCTAACGTTTATAACGGAAATAAAGGTTTCTTTGTCACCGTAGTAACTCGTAGTTCTTTGCTTTTACCCTCTCTATACACGCTTATATAAGGACTCTGAGGCTGTACACATTCCTCGTAGACAACTTATAGAGGGGTAGAGGGTACGTAAATGTTCACGTTTGTCCACGGAAGGCGGACACGTTTTCTTCAAAAAAAATAGAAAAATACATTCACTTATTAAAAATTTCTACAGATATTCTGGTTTTTAGAGTTGTTGTAAGCTATATTTGAGATAAATTTGAAAACATTTTACACTAAGGTCGCTTTTTACGCGGTTTTTCTTAACGCAGTTTTTTTACCCGGCTTTTTTACGCGGATTCCGAATTTACGCGGTTTTTTAACGCGGATTCCGAAATATACGCGGTATTTTTTTTCTTACGCGGATTGCGAAATTTTTTTACTCTGATTCCAGAATTCACGCGGTTGTTTTACGGGGATTCCGGAATTTTGCGGTTTTTTTACGCGGTGTCTTTTTACGCGACACGTATCCCCCGCGTAAAAATCGACTCTAGTGTATTTGTGGCCTCTTTGTTTTTTCGAAAAGATTCTTCAGACATGTTGAGGACATGTTGAGATTTTGGGGAAATCGCAGAAAGCATAAACTTTTGTATGCTTTCTTTCTACGTTTTAGAAACGTTTAAAATATTTTTGAGGTTAATTTGGGATAAATTTTTTATGGTACTTTTTGGCCTTTTCCTGATGCTGCTGATTTTTTGGATTTTCCAGTTACCCTGAGAACTTGTTAAACAGAAACTGAAAATATTTTTTTCATTTTCTGTTTATAATGGTTACATTCAGTTTGCAAGTCGACACGTTTTCATGTATTTTGACTTCAGATTTGCATATTTGATATTTTTTTAATCTTTTCTAACTTAAATTTTTTTATGTATCAAACCTCCACGTAGCTTTTTACTAACTGTTAGGCCCTTTTTGTTTTCGATCTTTTATTTGATTTCTTCGAGCGTTTTACAACTTTATTAGAAATTATATTTGTTTTGGCCATTTCATGGTTTCATTTTTTTTTTTAATTATGTTTTGACTATTTTCTGATAGATTTTGGAGTCTACTGTGTTATTTTTCTTGCGTTTAAAAGTCTTATCAATCATTCAAGGCATAAATTGTGATTAGATTTCTTTTAGTTTCTTTTAGACTATAAAGTCGTTTGCAAGTATTTGGATTTCTTCGCTGGTTTGAAGAGAAGTTCTTAAATTTCTTGCATCAACCAATATGAGATCAACATTTCAGTTCTTTTTTTTAACAAAAAATTCTAGCAACATTGGTGTTAATTTTTGATTTTAGTCACTTCCAACTTCGGAACCATTTACAGCAACATTTATAATGTATTTCTTTTGATGCGTTTCTCAGCCCTGAATTTAACTAAATTTGTTTCAATCATAATTTTTCTGGTCTAGAGCAGCGGTTCTCAACGTGTTTTTGTCCGCGTAACCCTTGGCGATATTTTCCAAATCAATTGTACCCCCTGGGTTTGATATGCTCTCGCAGAGTGCGAGAGAGTAGTGGTAGATCATGTTGTGGTAGTCTAGTTTAGGTTTCAAATTGAAATATGGTTTGTTTGATTGCTGCAGCCATGTTTTAAGCGTAAGTTTGAACAACAAATGAAGTATTATAAAGAAAAAATGCTTTGTCCGCCATTACTGATTTTTCTTTCGCGTAACCCCTGAAGGTTTTCGCGTACCTCTAGGGGTACGCATACCCCAGGTTGAGAAACGCTGGTCTAGAGTGTTTGAAGCTGAATCTGAAATTATTTTTGTTATTCTCTTGCTGGGATTATTTATGTCTAATCATTAAATAAACCTCAAAAACAAACGTTTTTTATTTTTTGTTGCGTAGAAAAATGTGCACGTGAACAAAGAGGAGAGAGGGCGCAGGGTGTTTCATGAATGTCCACGGTTGTCTACGCGGGGAATCGGAGGGGGGGGACGATTTTTCTGTCCACGTGGAATGTGGACGGCCCCTCTACTGCTCTTCTTTATCGAGCCTCGTTGGTTATTTCGCTAACTAACGGCAATTATAACTGCCTGGTATTCGTCTAACTGTGTATGACATTTTTTTCCGGAATCAAGTCAGGGGGATGGGAAAGAGGATGAGAATAAACCCATACGTAAAAGTACCTCTGATACCGAACTCCCTTTCTAACTTTAAAAATTACGTTTACATAGTTAAAACTATCTCTTTGCCATAAAATAATATACAAATAAAGCAAGAACATTATTCTGGGTCGTTCTAAAAAGTTTTTTTGATTAGTTTTCAATCGCGGATTGAATTTTTACCATAATATATTCATATTTAACGTAATTTTATGATATTACTAAGGATGCACATTTTCAAAAGAAGAGATATTTTCAAAAAATAGTCTCACTTTCCTATTTCGTACAACATATAGGGATGCAACACTCAACGTAACTGATTATTGACATTTGCAAAATTTTAATTACTTAATAGTCAAAAACCGTTCGTCACGAGGGAAAGAATTAATGCAGATAGAAAAACAGAATGTCCCACTAATCTTAGACTGCCTCACTGCCAACTCTGGCCCTCTTATTCCAGGATGGTTCGAGCAAACACTTGCATCTGGTTCTCAGTGGTATAGTCCGGTGAACTTTTTCACCGACACCGCCAACCGCATCGGGAGGAAAATAAATCACACCGAGAGAGCGACCACCGATTGCAATTCTAGCGTAACGATGTCAGATAGACTATACACAATGTGCGACAATGATTGTTCTAAGCTCGGAGTTGTTGTCCAGGAATCTATCCTAGCGGAAAAAAGGAATGTCGAGTTCCAACAATGCTGTTTGTTATGGTTCTTGAAGGCAAATTAGGGTTTTTACCAGGCTTGGCCTTAGTCACTATAGTCAGACAATATTATACTATTGTTGCTAGATTAAAGTAGAAATTTTACCGTAAAATCGGATACTGTTTTCGCTGACGTATCAATCTCCTGTCAACGATATGCGGTCGTTTGTCAGTCGGCTGCTCGGTGGTAAATAGTCCAGAATTTGCTCTGACTTGTAAGCCTAGCGTTCCGATTCATGCCATCCAGTGTGATAGGAATTAAGCAGGGAAGCATCCATAAATACGAGCATCTGTTCCCGGGCCGATGTGAGGAGCAGGGAGAATCAAACTGGCATAAACTATGGGTATGGTATACACATACACTGTTGGAAACTCATCGTCATCGTCCGACAGCTGCTGGTTGCAAGCTGGAAACAATAGAATTCATGCTACAACATACCACCCCTTGCCTTGGCAACTATTAAACGGTCTCTATCTGGCAGCCCAATGCTCTACGACCGAGGCGCGTGATTTTAACAGGGTGTCGCACTGACTATTGATAATAAAAATCATCTTCCCATAAATGACGCAAAACAATAATCAAGAAAATTGAAGTTATCAAAAATTAAAAATTTAAAACAGTTGTGACTGGAAATACAGCATAGGCACCCTGTTTGAACCATCACTTTATATCGGGTTTCGGTTCAGTTCGTCTGTCCGCTTTGGCACTGGTACACAACAATCAAAGCCAAAACAGCAATATGCTCGGCCAGGTTACAAGATTTGAGGGATCCGTCTGACCGGGCGGCTGGAAGAAAAGCAGCGAGGATCACCACCAACCCAACATATGCATGGGAAAATGTATTCTCTACCCTATACCTCCTCGTTGCTGATGCTGATGACGTTGATGGAGATGACGATGATGATGGTAAAAATATAGCTTGATGTTTCGACGTATGTTTGTGTGTATGATCCTTCCAGAGTACACACCGGAGTGGAGTAAAGCCGATTCTGATCTGCGTTGAAGCTCGTCTCCGCAAAATAAAAAAAAAAAATTTATTTTTTTGCGCGAAATATATAAACTTAAAACTATGCAATGATTAAAAATCAGTCACTATCAAAATAACACAGTTGATCCACATAGCTTATGAATACACAGCTTTTTAAATTCGATTAGTGTTACTCAATACACAACACTTTGAACGAAAAACCATCCGAAAAAAGACCTCTTTTTAAAAATTTCTGGCAGTCGTAAAAAACACAAATCTCAAATCGTAGTTAAATCTAAACTAAGAAAAAAAAACATACTGTTCACTTCAAGCGAAACCCACACCTCCTCATTCTGCACTGGTTCCAACATTCATTATAACGATCTAAAACAGAGGCAAACCACCTTCTGTTCGATCACTCAGCAAACGAATGTGTCAATGCGACCATCCACGGTTGCAAATTACGAACGATAAACAGTGACCCAACATCCCCTGGACCACACGGCAAACGTTTATCCCACCCCCATCGCGGTACAAGAACGTGACTTCGCCGGCTCTACCTCCCGTCGGAAATTCGCGCAAATAACTAGTCACACACACATATATACACAATAAAACAACTACCGCTGCTTGTTTCGGATCGAACAGGGCAGGAAGCAGCGAAATTTCCAGCCAACTAATTATGATAATTAGTGTTTGCTTTGTCATGCGAAACCATTTCTCCGCGAATTTCTGGTTCCGTCCATCGTTCGTGCCGCTGTCAAAGTCACAACGGGCACAAAGAACCCATGCGAAGCTGACTGGAGTCACTTTTCGGTCTCCGAAGGTTTGGAGCAACCCCAAAACGATGACGGGTAACCGCGTCCTTTTCCATCGTTTCGTTTATGCTTGCTATACGAGGGCTCTCTCAGGGTTGCTGTTGTTCGGTTAGTTGTTCAAGAAGATAACAGTAACTCCGGCGCAAGATGGAGCTACCTATAAACGACTAAATGTATACGAACAGTGCACGCGTTCCCGCAGAACGAAGGTTTTGTTGCGCGCAGCGACATGTGATAACTGGCCAAGCATGGTGCATTTTTTTTACAATTTGGAACGTGTGTCGAGAAAGCCTGCCGCTGCACGAAAGAATAAAACGGTAAGTTGATCAGAAGAGCGCCCGATAAGAGTCATATTTTTCGCTTCGCTTGAAAAACCAAACCACGCACAACGGACGACGAGAAATTGAGTCTCAGCTGGCTGTCGAACGCAGCAGATTATCGGAAGCCATTTTTACTTGTTAGTTATGGTTCAGTACATTCAGGATTACGATGCACTAACATATCTGCACTTGACGGCTGCCTACGTTGATTTTTTTTTCTTCCATAAAGAAGTTATCAACGCTATGCGATGTCTCGATTGGCCTGATTAAGAACAAACATGACTAATAACTTATAACGTTGGAAAAATTACTTTGACGCAAACGAATTTAAAGTATGAAATGAACGATTGTGACCACAATCTACTGCCTTGCAGTACACGAAGATTATTTACGACAACAATAAAACCTTAATAAATACTCGACTACTCCGACCTTGAAATATTTATAAAAATCTTCGAAAGTATCATTTAAACCTTAACAGTAACTTCTGAGCGTGCTCATGAAATTCGACATGCAAACAGCTCAGTATTCACAGTATTTCATGACAGGCGGATCTGCACTTCATTATTTTTCCATAAGTAATAAAGAGGGCGCTTTTTGTAAAAGTCTAAGAACAAAAAACTTCAATTAAATTACTCCCCTCCTTAGTTCAACTAAAGCGGAGGTTGGAGACATCTCATTCACCACGACACAGCGTGACACCATTAGAAACCGCCCTGCTAATGACATCGACGGAAAACCGAAATTCATTCACTCTAAGTTCAGTACCTGCCATCCTTCAGCTCCACGAAAGGAGGAAAAATTTCAAACAAATTTTCATCTTTTTCCCCACGATGTATATATGCAAATTCTGAAGCTTTTGATTGTGTGCTCTCTCTACCTTCCTGTGTTTACAGTCACGCTTAAAGGTTACCAAACCATTCTGAAGGAATTGCTATTCGCCCCACTGTGAGTAATGGCCCCTCAATCTCTATTCAAGTCTATACACACTAATTCTACATTCATGACTTCACTTTATCGTCTATGCTGTACCATGGTGGCACTCGCGCAGCAACACGGCAAGCATAGGAAAGTTTAAATGGGCACACCGAGACCTAGGTCCGCTAGAATTACAAATATGGACTTCCCTGCAGTCGGTCTGTCAGCACTGAACTAAAGGATTGTGGTTTTTCGAAAACCAAGCAATGAAGAATTTTTATCGAAAAAAACTTTATACATGATCATCGCTCAGTCGTGTTCTGATTCAAGTGATACTTATGTCATATCCTAAAACATTTCAAAAATTAATCAATTGATAAATTGAAAAATTTCTAAAATTGTCGTCGAGAAATATCACTTCTCAATTCAATTACGGTAGAAACTTTGACGTTTCCGCATCGATTTTGTTTCCGTGCACAAAATCTACGACAGCTCGACAAGAGGGAAACCAGCGAGTGATAATTTCCACATGCAAATGAAATCATGCTTGTGGGGATGAATATTTATCATATCATCAGAGCACCGTGCAAGCAATGCACATTACGACGGACACAACCGCTGTACTTTAGTCTGCACGTTGGTATTATTATTTGACGAATAGACCGCAACGTGCGTTTGTCTGCCCTCTTATCAGCTGCCCTCGTTCGTTTTCACGCTTTAAAATTATTCACACGGCGATTTATGGTTAGATATACTTATTTTTATATTCATTGTTTATTTGTTTTGACTGTTACCAAACAAATATGACAGAAATCTTAGAATAAATATACACTAAAGTCGCTTTTTACGCGGGGGATACGTGCCGCGTAAAAAAAACCGCGTAAATTCCGGAATCCGCGTAAAAAAACCGCTCAAATTCTGGAATCCGCGTAAAAAACCCGCGTTAATTCTGCAGTCATAGTGAAGATAAACCGAAATCCACGCAAAAAAATACCGTGTAAATTCCGGAATCCGCATAAAAAATCGCGTAAATTTCGGAATCCGCGTAAAAAAACGCGCAAATTCCGGAATCCGCGTAAAATAAAACCGCGTAAATTCCGGAATCCGCGTAAAGTAGCCGCATAAAAAACCCGCGTAAAAAGCGACCTTAGTGTACCCTTCAGAAAAAAAGAGGAAGCTAAAATTAGACTCAATATTTATTACTCCTTCCTTGGCCACACCTTTTTATTGATAACACAATAAATATCAAGTCATATAAAAAAAACAACCAATATCGTAAAATGTGTAGAATACAGAGATGACAAGGCGCTCTTCGTTGCTGTCAAAACAATGCCAAAACGGTGAGATTATATAGCCGTTTTATGGGAAACTCATGTGAGCGCCTTTCCACCTCTGTTGTATATAATCTCTGTATTTATAACTGGAATACAAACCAAAAACATTTCACACAAGTTCTAAAACACATAAATAACCTTTGTTATGGTTTAGTTTTTTTTCGATTATGTCCAAAATCCAGTTTTTTCCAGTTTTGAAAGCATTTCTTCAGATTATTCGAAAAATGTGTTTCATCCCTAACAACAAAAACATTGTGCCGAAGTAAACAAAAACAAATAGTTAAACCATGTGTGGTTTGAAGGATTGTTCTCGAAAAAAAAATGCAACACTTTCTTTTGTGTATAACATTCCATTGCATGGGTAAAAATTGATGAAGTTTTAGATGAAATTAGTTTAGAGTGTAATGTTTACATATGCCAAATTTGACGCTATCTGTAAAGTGGTTATCAAGATGACTTCCAAGCAAGAAGTGTTCGTGAGAAAATGAATATGGGCGCAGTCGTTTAAAATCCTATAGGTGGATCGCGAATCGACCATTCGACTGTGCTCCGTGTGGTAAAACCATAGGACACCCAAACGAACCAACGACGAGGTACTGGACGGGAAGCGAGGACGACCGAACCCGTGAAGGTAATGGAGGTGAGAGGATTACTTCAAGGCAGTGCCGTAGCCCGAAATTCCTTCTGGGAAGGGATTTAATAAAAATTGTGAAATTGTGAAAAGAGAGTAACCTAAATCAATGAGTATCATCTAGCAAACGGGATTAGAGGGACTGTTTCAGTGGTTTGTTGTTTTACTCTCAATACGGGTTGCGTTGTAATAAAGATATGAGTGTATTCTACACTACATTGAAGAGAGGGAATAGGAGAGAATAACATGAAAGAAAAAGTGTTTTCTTGCTATCTTCAGCGATACCATTAACTGTGAAACGCGCGAGCTATTCAAATAAACCGTTTCGTGGTTCATTTATTGTTAAATTCGAGAACAACATTCGAATAGTTGTTTATCGCATTACATAAACAGTGGAGTGCCAATGGAAATCGACCTTTCAAATTTCGTTTAGCGGAAAGTCTTCCGAAAAAAATCTTCATGAAAATTCCAGCTAAATCGTGGAGTAGGCTCCTTCCCAGAACCATGTATAGTCCCAAAACTCAGATTTATTCTGCGTAGTCTGAAATAGCATATTTTCTCGATATTCCTTCGACGGAATAAACTGCTGATACTAGACGCCATGTTTCCCGTGGGACAAACAACGATGGCCGCAGGGTAGTGAAATAAGTAGAATGACCAAAAAAGAGTAGCGATAAAATAAAGTATTCTTTTTTGGCAACTATAGGTTACGAAAACAAAGCCAGAGAATGAGGGAGAAAAGTCGCAACGGAAAATTCCGGTATCGAATTTTTTAAAGCCAGTCTCTAGAAAAATTAATATTTGATTTTTTAGGAGACTGTGGAAACAAATATGTTTTTTTTTTTTTGAGAAATTATTATTTTCCTCTAGACAACACCAGATTTCGAAGTTTTATGCTATGCCAATAAGCCACTTCGTTGAAATAAAAATCGATTCGATCCAAGGGCAATTTGAACATTTTGATTCAAGACGTGGCCAAGATCAGTTCTCCCGTCTGGATCGTTCAGCAGACTATAAAGCGGAACGAACCTCCTGTCTTCAAAATAAAGAAGGTGCCTAACCAACCCAATAAACACAACGACTACCAGGATGCTGTATCGCAAGTGTTTGGTGCAGCTAAAATGCATCGTAATGGACGACTAGAAAGCAAACGCCAAGCAGCTCCTCGGTCAGGAATTTTTCACTGGCAAGTCCCGCCTGGATGCTCCGAAGAGAAGGGAAAAATTTACCAAAAAGTACTTGATATGGCAGAGGATCTGTAATTCGGCGAATCCAGCAAGCCAAATATATAAAAAAGCCTCCAGAAGCGCCTGCTATCCTTCCTCCGGTCCTACGAAGGTGACATTTCATTTTGATCGAATCAGGCATCGTGACATTACTCGCTAGAACCTCGCTGATTAGAAAAATTCTCGGTAATTATGAAGAGCAAGCTCCGGAAAACAGGGAAGATCTTCAAAAACGACTAGGATCTGAAGAGTGGACAAAAGTGGGTTAGAACAAAGAAATTTTTTTCTGTCCCTCCGCAACTATCGTAATGCAGCTTGAAACAATTGTACTCGGCTGGTTGTGCTCGCGAGAAGGGGACTACACGCGAGTTAAAGAGTAGGCGCGCGTGTGAACAGAAACAGAAAGAACGATAAATAGCTTGAATGGAGAATTCTCCAGTGCGTGATATCGGCAGCTACGAGAACCTCACTTGAGGTGTTGCATGCTGTTTACGAGTGAGACTAACAACATTGGTTTGAAGTGCGGGCATTCAACCTAGAAAAGGAGGTTAAATGAACTAACTTTTTCCTAAGAGTTTCAAGAGCATCCGGCTTAAAATTAATTTTTGGGGATTATTCTATGTCTGCAGCATTTTATTTTTCGATGCACAATAAATGCGAACAAGAATCAAACCTTTTGAAAATACTCAAAAACTATTGCTTTCGCTTATTAAAATCAAATAGAAGAATAAACAAACTAACGTTGAAATTGTAATCTAACGTTCAAAACTAGGCCAAATTAAAGGTCATAAAGATTTGAATACTGAAATGTAAATGGGATAAAAGCCGATCCCGAGGATGTTGATATTTGGACACCTTTAAAGATAAAAGGTTATAATGATTGCCTTAAGTTTAGCTTTAAACAATATTTTCACTAAGTTTGCTTGCAATGAGACGTCAGAAAAACATAAGCTGGAAATCAACAAGCATCACATTAGAGATAACGTAGGGAATTTTGGCATTAGCATACGCTACCAAATTTCGTTGTACTCCCTCAGCGCCACCCCCAAACTTCGATCAAACTACACGAAAGTACTACATCTTCAAACAAATTCAGCACACTCAATACTATCACGTAGCAGCCAAGAAAATCTGAGCACTAGAGAGCAAACGATGCAAAACTTTTGTTGACATTTCGAAATGAGAAGATTCAGTTTCTTTGGAGTTACGCCACAAGTTTTATCAGTGATTGAATATTGCACTTTCGTTCCCTTCTACGTATGCAAATTCATTGATTGATTGATTGATTTTTATTATAGAGCCTTTAACCTGAGGGGTCATTCAGCTCTTATATGCAAATTCATTCAGACTTGCTTGTGAAAAACTGGTGCCTCGGAAAATGAATAAACTTCAACACTGAAATTAAGAATGAAGCAGATCTTTAAGCGTCAGAGCTGCGTTATGTGAAACGTCAAAACGAAGTACTTTGCTACTTTGTGTAAGTAGACGCAGTTTGCATTATGTTATATGCCTAAAGTTTGCTTTGTGGGAACCTTAACGCTACAGACGCAAGAAAAGTGGTGAATAGTCCAAACTAAGATTAACCCTTTAGTTAGTTTAACCCCTTAATAATAACAGATGCGAAAGGAAAACTATGCAATTACTTTGTCATGGTTTCAATGAAGTTGAATGAAGAATATCCACCAATTGATTGAAACCGAGTATTTGTACCCTAGAAAAATCTGAAATTCTATCAATTTTACCAATCAATGGATTAAGAGAGATGTAACTTCACTTCACTACTTCTTTATTCCTGCCCTTAACCTTACTCAAAATTCATAATCGGCGTTTTAGAACTTTGCTGAACATCATCCGATCAGTCAGCTACTTTATTGAAATACCGTCCACTCTGGAATCATTGATAAAACTTCCACGCCAAGTTAACATTTCATAGCGTGTGACAATGCTCATTGTTTATTCAAGAAACAATCTAGTCCTTTGCCTCATATGCGACCTGTCTCGGCATCCGCTCGTGTTATCTCTGCATCTCGAAAACACCGACTGTCGAGCCATTGCCGTCTTCTTGGCAAATCCCACTGGTTTACCCCACCCTTTTAAACTAGAGGTGTAAACCTCTTGGACTCATCTAAACCAGAAAGATGAAATACACATGCACTCGTTGCTAGGAGCTCACAGGTTTGCAATAAATCCCTATCTCCTATCCGTGCCATCCACAACCGACAGGGGATGAAGCTTCGAGTATAGCCACCATCCAACAAGTGGATTACGACGTTACATACTTTCCGTTTGAAGTTCTCCTTGCAAGAAGAACTAGTGACTGGGACGGGAAGTAGAAAACAAGAGGTACAAAACTCTTGCATTTTGCAATTTCTGTACGATACGTAGAAAGAAAATTGTACCATGTCTGCTGCGTTGCATCTAAAAGTACTCGGCGGCATCATTATAATGTGATGGAGAAAAGTACAGAACAGTAAGTTTCTGACGATACGAATTGCATACCAGCGTTGAATCCGACGACCGGAAATTCCGGGAAAACCATAACCTTATCATCGGGGTAATGAATTCGAAAATTTACACCAATTCCCAAAAGTTCATGTGAACAGACGAAGCCAGAAAAAAAAACCCGTAGACCGCCTGTGCAAGAGGACCATCAGTATGTTTTTTTCTCTTTTCCCCTTACGGTTATGGTCCTTTCTGTTCGCGCCCGGAGATCATTAGGAAGTCATATTTCGCTGCACTTACCACTTTAACCGGAGCGGCAAATATCGGTGCTGCTGGTTCCGCGTCACGTTCGGCCTGTAGCACGGCAGCTCGTGCCTGCTTGTCGCGTTCTCTGCGCTCCATCCTGCTGTCCTGCTCATCGTGCCTGTCAACGGGAAGAGAGAGAAAAAAAATCATGTTAGAAGTTTTCCAGGGTACGTGCCGTTATGGGTATCTCCAGAAACATGAGAAAACTTTTCACAAATTACGAAGGATGATGAGGCGCAGTGCATCAGCGGAGAGAAATATGATTTCAGTTGAGTATTGACAAGCGCAACTTAAAAACCAAGGAGGTGGAAATTCTATCTAATAATAGGAGTATCTAACACGAAAGATACTGCTGTATCGTTTTATGGCCGTTGTAACATTGACTATCCGAAGGGTGTGAGAATAATTCACACACTGAGCGATTTATCTAAACTAATTAGACTTTTTTCTAGTATTACATAAACTACTTTGATTTATTTAAAACGAATTAGTGCTACAAAGTACTAAAATCGGGAGAAATATCAAAACCTAATAACCCTGTATCGTATAAAAACAAAGTTGCATAAAAACAACAACGAGAAAAAAGCGCTTCAGAGCAACCGACTCGTGCACGTGAAGGTTTTAAAACCTAGCGACTTTCGTTTTACTTTTCCGTTCTGTTTCTGGAAAAAGGAAGGGTATGCGAGGATGCAACATTCAATATTCAATAACGGGGTCTAACTCATCCAAACACACAATGATAGAAAAGACGAGTCAGGAAATCAATTATGCATAAATTTACGACCGCCGCCGATATGAATTGGGACATGCTCAAGAGCTGCAAATGGTTGGCTTGTGACTTCAGGGATTCGAAAGCCAACTAGACGACGATAACAATGCTTGGAAGGTAGAGATGTTGACGGTTATGTGTGTAATAACCAAGCAGTCAGTGGTGCCTTCGGAAGTCCCTTTGCGAGATATACACCGAGGTCCCTGCTCTACACAGCTCCTACTGCCTGCGGAAACCTCGTTGCTGAAGTCCACCAGATATATTGTGTGGTAATAAATTTTATGCACCATTAATGCGGGCTGTTTTCATCGTCACCGGTGCTTACGACACTAATTGAGCGTGAAAAGCAGTCGAGACGAATAGTACAAATCGTAATGGATAACAATTTACTTCATTCAGCTAGGATTATTTCTGCTGTGAGTTTCTTAATCGAAGGTTATAATTGGTCATTTCTACCGTCTCCTCTGAGTTTTCAACAAAAGACATTTAAAATCTAAAACAAAAAGTGACCGATTAAAAAAAACTTGCATGATACGATGTTATATTACAACCGGTGAAACATATAATTTAATAACTGGAGAAGATAAAATCTGAAAACAGTATTTGACAAATTACGGGTTTCATACCCTAGAAAGTAATTTCCGGTTGAAATCCCTATTAATTGATGCATTGTTGAGTAGGTTATCGTCATTTTCAATGGAAATATAATATTTCTAATTGAACAAAAATCAATCTATACTGTTTTGAAGTTGAAAACAATAGCATTGTTCATATTTTTCTAAATCAATGATAAATGACCAATTCAAATAACATTAACGAAAATTTGGAAATCCTTTTCCAATTACAATTTCCAAAACCACCGCAAAACTCTAAATACTCTAATACGTCTATCACTAATCGATAGTCTATTCTATTTTCTGCACTTCATAACGGAGCTGATTTTGAATCGAACATCATCTATTTAACATTTTTCTTCTTCCGTTTATGTCTGCATACAGATGCAATCCGTTTGGGTTTGTTGTGCCAATCAAATGGTTGTGCTTCTACAAGTGGTCTCTTATCAGATCACCAATGGGTCCATTTCATACGTTAGCAAACAGCACAGATGCACCTGGTCTGTTCAACGTCAAATTGCACATACCACCACATGCGGCGCGTTGGTGCATACCTACATATATTGCATCATTAATTTCCGTCTCTTGTTGTTCCAATGATTCAGCCTCAACTTGTGTCATACACACACATATAGTTGAAATACTCTACACCACTGTTTACTAAACTCCTGTCTTTCATGTCAATCAAACGATAACCACGAAGTTACACACCTACCAAACACGTGTCCTAGCGGTTTGTACTCTGAAGCTGTGAGACGGCTCCATTGATATTGCATGGATTATCCGTATTTTATTTCGGTAGCCCGCTGCCAATACCCTTCTCCAGTGGTTAGCATAATAAATGTACAAGATGAACTTCTTACAATCAGGTTTTGGTTTGTCATTCCAAGAGTGAATTGAGTGAAAAGAGTGAACTCTTCGCTTTAGAGTAAATCAAACTAGATTGAGATTTGCTGATTGGTGTAAACATAATAAAAATATGATAAACAAGATACCTAGTTGATTTTGAGAGACAACAAGTTTCAGTTCAAAGTTGTTGTGGAATTGCCATTACTTCATGCATTCCAAAATTATTTGAATCAATAATTAAAGAAAAATCTTTCAGCAAGTAAAAAACCAAATTACAACTCAACAGCACGGCTTTTACGAAGGCCGCTCAGTTACCACAAATCTTTTGGAATTCGTAACTTTCACTTTGACTGTAATGGACAACGGCCACCACGTAGAAGCTCTTTATACTGACTTTAACAAGGCATCTGACAAAATCGCATACCATGGAACGGGGTGAAATTGATCAATTTTTATAACGATTTCCAATTAACTAGCTTCATGTACATTTTTCCCGAAATAGTATAATTTTAAAACAAGTACTTGTATGTGCTCCAGTAAACCTCTATGGCAATTGGTGACATTTCTATTGTCTACTTCATGAAATAAATTCGATAATTCTATAAGGTACTACGAGGTAAATTGGGGTGAAAATGATCACCATGTATACATTGTATACATTCTTTTGGCAATGTGTTTTTTTTTTTCGATATACTAAAGATAAATGAAGATTTCTGTACTGAAAAATATCATTCACAGCTAGTTTGGAAACGAAAATAACGATATTTCAGGTTAAAATTTGTTTATTTTGGTTCACGAGCTGCTTGTTACTAAATTTGCTCTTATTTGCTCGTCGTTAAACCGATTTCAATTTAGTTTGTTGCAAAGCTCAAAAACTAGCTCTGAAATTGAAATCTTTGTGGTTTCCTACGAATTCATCAGTATTTCTTTAATGGTATGGAATGATCATTGTTGAAAATAACATTTTTTGAGCTTTTATCAAACTTTACTCACTTCTCCAAATTTAACGTAATTAACCCTCAACTAAGATTACTTTAAGTAAATTCAATACTTTTTTCGTTATTTGGAAACTTATTTGATCAAATTTGATTGAGTTTTGACTGAGTTAGAAGAATTTTTCGAAAAGATGAAAAATTGCACCGGGCATGCCAGGGTTAACTTTGACAGGTATGTGAATCATGCAAAAGTTGCGTTTAAGGACACGTTAACATTGCCTAGTGTTGTAAGAGCAATATCTTTTGATTAGTATTTTTTATCACGAATTTTCAGGTGATCAATTTCACCCCACTGATCAATTTCACCCCATTCCACGGTACCTTTATTGCTCTTCAAGCTCGAAAAACACGTCATACTTAACAAAACTAACACAAATAGTCTACTTTCAAAATTCCTTTTCAAACCCAATAGAAGTATCGTCTGGGGTTCCTCAAGGTTCTCACCTTGGCCCTCTTCTTTTTAGATTATACGTGAATGACATTTCCTTTCTTCTTAAATCAATACATGTACTTGTATACGCTGACGACGTAAAGCAATTACAATTCAACATTAAAAAATGTAATTCAATAGCCTTTAACAGAGAAACAGGAACACCACTAACAGACATTTTCTTAGGAAACCAACCAACAAAAAAATGCAAAACCTAGGCGTAATCTTGGACTCTAAACTTACATTCATAGAACATTATAACACAATAATAAACAAAGCAAATGATACTCTGGGCTTTATAAAATGCTTCGGCCATAATTTTTCAGATCCATATTCAATCAAACTATAATATATTACATAGGTCCGATCAATTCTGGAATATTGTAGCATTCAAGGAATTCATATATTGTCACACATGAAGAACGCATTGAATCTGTCCAAAAATAATTTCTTTTGTACGCGCTTTGTAAGCTAAATCGGACAGTATTTCCCTTTCCATCATATGAAGTACGCTTCATGCTTATAGACATTCAAGTACGTGAAGAACGCCGCGAACTTTCAATGCTTTATTTTATCAACGACATTATTTCTCAACGCGTGCAATCTACTAAATTATTATCACAACTAAATTTTTTTTCACCCAGTTGTCAATTAGGAAGTCGTAAAATATTTTCGGAAAACTCTCACAGAACTAACTACTCAAAAAATGGCCAAATAAATCGCATGATGCGTTATTAAAATCAGCACTGCGAAAATATCGACATCACTATGGGCAGAAATCAAATCAAAAAACGACTAACTACTGGAAATAATGTATAGAATATAAGGAAACATTGTATTATTATAATTGTAGTTTACATTTGCTTGACAAAAATAAATAAATCTCTGAATCAAACTTCCATACTAATTTTTTAGTTGATTTATCGAGTCTTTCGATAGTTGGTGTTAACGAGAATGAAAACTTAGGTTGCCATCTGTGGCGAAGGAAGTTAATTTAGTGTAATGTTCCAGGATTATCACTCAAGAAGTTGGCGAAACTGGAGAACATTGGGGTGAAAGCGGAGCGTATTGTGATCCGGAAAGGAAAACTACCTCGCGGACCTGCCAAAAAGTGAACGAAAAAAAGGGAGTGATGAACCCCAAGTTGAACAACAAAATCGAATGAACTTTCTCTGAGGCAAAAAATGCTTCAGTTCGTGATGTGGCCAAAAAGCTGAACACTTCGAAATCCAACGTTCAACGAACCAAAGGAAAAAGAAGCTTCATGCAGGTAGCCATCGTAAAACTGCGGTGCGAAAGCCTAGAACGAGTACTGCATCACGATGGACGACAAAACTTATTCGAAGTTAAACTACAAAGCATTGCCGGGACCGGATTACACGATTCGTAAAAATTATGATGTTGACAAGGCTAAAACCACACTGCAATGTGCTGCAAAATTTCGACACTGCAAACGAAAGTGACAAAAACCGCATTTTTACTGTCCCAAGTTGCAACGATCTTCAGCGTCAGCGGCGTCAATTTTTAATGAAGTCCGGTCATTGAAAGAAATGAGATGTCTGACTTAATATCGAAATTATTTGATTTGAGCCAATTCATTGCATGAAGTCGATGAACTATGTAAGCATCTACATTCTCAACCGCATAAACATCGCTAAAGCAACACAGCGTGTGCGAAATCATAGAAATGCTGCTATCACTGTCAACTGATTGTATCTGTAAGTTTCTTCCATTCTTAGTTCGTTCGTTTAAAGTTGAAATTCGAAGATTTCAATTTCAACTGGATATCCTTTCAGGACAGTAAAGGTTTGCAGCACTGAACTCAGTTCTCACCAATAGTAGGAGGGTGATATCCAAGGCACGACCGCATGAAGTAGGACTACGGTATTTTTCCATGTTTCGATGCTTCGGAGAAATCCTTCGCACGCTTCTGGGAATCGCGCTAATACATCATATTCCAGGGTGGCCACTCAAAATCGATTTTCGATTTTCCGGTTTTTCCCGGTTTTCCCGATGAAATTAATTAAAATTTCCCGGTGTTTTAATAAAAAAAACTATGAGACAAACATCAACTTTTACATGTTTATGTATGTTCTTGCATACATAGTGACATGAAACAATGAAAAATATTTCTCCTTCTTCGCTTTTAGCTGTTTGCGACTTTAGCAAGTATCTCCATAGAGACCTCTGGCACAATTTTCACCCTTTTTATCTCCAAGTCGTTGACAATCTGCGCCTTCTCGAGCTTTCTTGATTCCTTCTGCTTTTACTCTCTGTCAACCTGCTCTTGAACTTACAATGCTTCTGAATAAGAGTGTCAATGAGGGCTTAGATGTTATTTTTTCTCGAAAAAAGGTCTCATGCAAAACTTGATCTCAGACTTTGGGAAGAAGAGCCTTAAGGTGACAAATGAAAAAATGCACATGAAATTGTCATAATTATTTTTCTTGATTACAAATGGTTTAGAAATGCACGAAACATCGAGGTCTGTTATTTCTAAACCATTTTTTTTCGAAAACTTCGATCCTGGGACTTTCGAGCTGGGCCCAATGGCATGTATGAGATTTCTTAGACCCGTAAAATAAATTCAACCGACATCTGAATAAACAATTTCAAGGGAAATACGGCTTTTTCAGTCTTAGGGGTGTATCAAAACACTACTAGGTCTTAGATCCGACGTTTGGGCCTTTGAACTTGGCCTTCCTCAGTGGATAAACTATTTGAAAAAAAATTATTTGAATCAATCATAGTATGGTGTTACTTTTTATGGTAATTTGCATGACAAACAAATAAATGGAAATCGTTACGTTTTAAATTTTTAGGGCACAATACCACATTTACGATTTAAAAAAAAATACTTTTTTCTAGATATCTCACATGACATTTTAATTTCAAGGCTCTAAAATAATTTTCATCCTATTTGCGTAGCTAATGTTTGGTTTTGATAAAGAAAAAAATTGAGAAATCTTTTACAAATAGCTCTTCAAGGTGGCAATAGAGTAGTCAATAGGACGAACACATAATAAAAGAATAACTTATTTTAATTCTGCAGAAAAAAAAACGACAAAAGACGCAAAAAGACGTATAGAGTTTGTGGAAAGTTTTGATATATATATTTCTTTAAATATGTCACTTGAAATGCAATAATAATGCTCTTTCATAAAAATGCAAATCAAAACACCGACAATATAAATGTATAAATGGCTTGTGATTAAAATCATATTAAAAATCAAGGTTTATTTTTTCTGCCGGACTTTTTCCGACCTCAGAAGTAGAACCCGGGTAGGTCCGTTCCGGTTTGGTCCGATATGCAATCGAACTTGAAGATTCCGGTCCTATCTGACTTTTGGTCGGACTCCAATGTCGAACACTATTCACAAGAACTTTCAATGCGCCTTCCGCGACGCTGATAGTGTCGTATACGATGTTTTGGGCAATCAAAGTTTCTTTCATCTAGTTCAAACCTGAGCAGTCCTTATTCACATAAGAAGGGGTTGGATATGCAAGATGAGAACGTATGACCATTTTCCTGACAAAATATGTTACGGAACAGCAAAATATGTTTATTCGTCTGATCAAGCTTGATTTTATCCAACGCTACGAGAACTACGAAGCCGCTGCTGACTTTGGCTGAAGTCAACAACCAGCATTTCCATAACTGGCAGAATCATGCCAATTAGGTCATCATGCAAAAAAATACAGGTTTTCACCGCAGGCATGCAGGATCTTGATTTTCCCGGCGTGAAGCCTAATTTCCCGGTTTTCCCGTCTTTTTTTCCCGGTGATTTGAAATTCCCGGCTTTTTCCCGCTTTTCCCGTTTTTCCCGGTAGAGTGGCCACCCTGATATTCATATAATGAGACATTGCGAGGATTGAGATGTACGTACGATATGGTCTTTGATATCAAGGTTTCGTTTTATATCAAGGTTTCGTCAGTAACTTGGGAAAAGGGCGGAGCGCAGTAGAATAGGAAATGGCGAGGAAAGTAAAACAATTATGAAAACTGCACAGGCTGCGGTCGAAAAATTGAGACTAAAAAAATGAGAATTCGATTATAAGCTCATCTGTATGGCATAAATTCAACTGGCTTATTCAATTACATAATTTTGGGGCGACAAAAGGTGCCAGTTGCCATTCATTCTTGTTCTCAGGTTATTTCGGGCAAAATTTCCAGCCTTTTTTGGCACTTTTGCAGCTACAGGTCGGACTCGATTATCCGGAACATCAAAACAAATTTCAATCCGGATAATCGAGTTTTCCGGATAATCGAATCACACAAAAAATACTGAAATTTTGCGATTAACGAACATAAAATAAATATTGCTTTTCTTTATTTTGGTTGTATGATGCAGTGGCGTAACCAGAATTTACTTCTGAGGCGAAAGGGGGTAATATCTTAAGAAGTAAAAAAAATAAATTGGACATTGATTATTTTCACTCAATTCGAACTTGCCCCAAACATGCCAGAAGTGACTTAAATGGTAACAAATATGCCAGAAGGGATGGTAAAGGCAAAATTTCGGAATAAAAGTTGAAAACGGACACCAAAAAAAAATTCAGGCACCTAACATCCAGATAAACGTAGTCCCACGTCGTAAAATTCGGAAAAAGGTGATGGTGTGGCAGGGAATTTGCTCATGCGCTAAATTTCCAAAACCTTCCATTGTGAATAGATCAATGAATGCAGATATTTACATCAATCAATGCTTTAAAAAATATTTATTGCCACTTATTCACTTACATGACAATCCTATAATATTCTGGCCCGACCCTTTACGCTACGACCCTCTACGCTAAGTTGGCCATGGACTGGCAAATCGGAAAACGTTATACATAATTGTCCCCAAGAACATTAATGCCCCAAATTGTCCTAAAATTCGTCCCATTGAACGATTTTGGGCTCTGGTCAAGAGATATCTTCGCCAACATGTTCAGCCAGCGAATATCGTGGAAAAATTTAAACGATAGAGCGCCTTAAATCGTTATTAATCTGTCTGTGCAGAAAGTTAGAGAAAAAGTTTGAGAACATGCTTTTAAAAGAAAGTCATCGAAAATCTTTCATGAACTGTTGATAAACAATGTTGAGAAACCGTATGTAAGAGAAAAGGTTGATGTAAATAAAAAATAGGCTGGTAGCGGACTTGGAGTAAAATAGTAGTGACTTTAGTGACCTTTTTCATTCAAATAGTGACCAAAACGCACCTAAGTACGTAAGAAAAACATTGTTAACATTTTAAGTTTAGTAAAGCGGGCAATGTATGTAGTTTGCGAGAATACGAAAATGAACGGGAATAGAATATGTACATTAGGCTTAGAAAAAGTTTTTCCTCGTCCAGACGGGACTCGAACCCGCAATCTCCGTTGTCTCCGACAAAGTGTTTTATCCAATTAAACTACTGGGAAAGGTATAACTAGCCCTAAACCAAAGTCGAAACACCTTCTACTAGTGTGTTCCCGTATCTCAGCACGCCACGATGAACTGCACACACTGCCCTAAGGGAGTTTATTTCTGTAACTGAGAGAGTGGTCTCTTCACATTACTCATTACAACTGTAATGAAATATTGTATGTAGTCTACATTTGCTTGACGAAATAAATGAATAAAAAAATAAAAAAATAAATAAATAAATTTCTAATTTCCTTTTGCTTTTAAAATTTCACAATGGGACATATAATGCCATACAAGGATTTGTGTAAATTCAATCAGTTCATGAACTGCTACTCCCTAGTTGCTATTTAGTAAGTGTTTCAATATTTTAATGGTAAACAAATGTGTGTAATGCGCATGGTTTAATGAAAAATATGTAAAATTCCTAGATTAGCGCTACGGAAACTGCATTGACAACAAAGCACGGAGCAAAGCTACCTGTTTGGTCTTTCAAACTTGAGAAAAAGCATCCGAAACGTAACCGGTTTCTAGACTGTACGCCGTCATTTGTTGGTCAATAGAGAAAATGTTGTTTTCTGCACGCAGAAGTTGAAGTCTTGTACAATCATTGTGACTTCCCGATTCGCACAAATGTTGCACAGAAATCGCACAATGAATGTGTGAAACGCATAACGCAACAGTTGTACTTCGAATACATTGACATAGAACAAAATCAGAATATGTATCATATACCGACACTTTATTTCTCACGTCGAGTGTATTAGTGACTGCTCCTTCTCTCTTGCTCGTAGATTTTCCATGTACGTGCGACGAGACTAGATACGTCACATATAATTTGCAGGTTGCTCTTTCGCTTCTTTTTCGGTTCGGATTGCGACGCGCAAGACGATGTCTCGTCGCATTACGAAATGAGCGAGACACCCGTGCTGTACATACTTGATGCCAGTGTTCTTAGTCTCACTGCTTGCTGCTACTCAGAAGAAAGCGGGTGTGCAAAACTTGAGAAGCGTAGCATATGTCTCGTTCTAAAGCAGAAAGGAGGAGAAAGGTTTTGCTTCTCGCTCGCTTTGCAATGCTGCTTGATATCAGCTGAAACTGTTTAGGTGTAGTAGTTCGGAGCTGACAAATACATTGAAAAAACGTTAGAGCATTAATTGCGAAAACGCACAATTTTGTACTGGTTCCGCACCATCCAACTTTTGCGTGGGTTTTATAATATAAAATAACGCGGGAGTATTGTGACAGTAAATCGATTAAATTTGCATCTTTCAAATCATTTTAAAATCATTCAAAATAACCCTTCTTTTATTTAAGTTTATACATCAAATCCATCACCTCATCCGTCTGACATAACGAACAGGGAATTTTATACATTTAGCTGTTATTACGTTATAATAAAAAAATTAAAATTCACGTTGGAGTGAAAATTCACTCTACACGTTGACATGTAGAAAGCACTTAAATCGTTTATCCACTTCGAACCAAACCACAGTTACCATGCAACGGTCAATGAATTCTCCCAAAATGAACTTAACCATCTGCTTGCTTTCTTTACGCGTTAGCTGAAACATTAAACCACTTTTCAGGATTAACGATGTTCAATTTATGCAAGAGAGCATCGAAATCAATCAAACTCGGCCGTTTTCCAGCTTCACTTCGACTATTTCCGATGAGTCCGACGAACCGGAACTTAATTATAGTTAGTCCGCAGTTAAGCGCTTCACAAAACGTTCATATACCTAGTTGTATACATATATACTTACGATAGAAACCACCTTTCAGCGCTCGCCCGTGTGTCGTATGTGCGCTGCACTGTCCGTACAATCTACCCGTTTCAAAATAAAATTCAGTTGTTTGCAGCCTAACAAGCGTAAAACGTTCCGCTACGAATTCACGAACGGCTAAACGTCGTCGGCCGCGAGTGGCGGCCGTTGGGAAGGGGGCCGGTTCAACGTAAGCTCGTTGGGGTAAGCCACATTTCACAAAGACTAGTATCTGCATTCGTTTCACATAGTTCATTTGTAACTTTGCACCAGAGATCGTGAGAATGCACGCTCGATTTAAGAGACACCCGGATGATAAAAAATCGTTCGAGCTTAAGATCGTATTGCTAGCGGTTCAATCAAACACAGACGTGATAGTACTTTTTACTATGTGTAATCGGAGGCAGTTCAACCACCAGTCACACTAGCACCAGCTGCTCGCTCGTAACCGGCAACCGCTGTATCGATAAGATAATCATAGTGTGGGAATAACAAACACTAGTGGCTGGTTTAGTAAATTTAACAGCATAATCTAGTAAGCTGCTTCGGGAACTGATTCTCCTAGTGGGACCATATTGGAACAGTGAGGAATCCCACGTCTTATTCATTGCCGGTAATAGCCGGTATCTTCACACTAATGAGTAACAACGCCCAAACATCCGCATAAGCTTTGACAACCACAAGATTGAGCACCATCGAGATTGTGGCTATTTCATCAGCAAAAATGGAATATGTCAAACATTTCTTCATAAAAAACCCAAAAAAGCCGCAGTTATGCGACACCACGAGAGTGCATGCTCCGATCGATGATTCTGTGGCTGGGATTACACCAGTGGCAAACTTCTGCAAACCGGAAACTTCTATCGACCAGAATGCGAATCTGATGACTGTGCGGTGGGCAGAAGTTTACAAGTGACAAACTAGATGTATGGGAAATAAACTGGCACTAATTAATTAAAATATAACTCTCCGCTTGCACGACAGTGTGTGCCGTGGTGAATTCTAGCAAGCGATTTTTTGCCTCCTCGCAACCGGTGGCGAAGAATTGTGCGATATTTGTGTATTTAATATCCTCCGTTCCGACACTGTCAATGTTGATTTCATTTTGTTTGCCTTGTGTCGTATCCCGCTGAGTTGCTGTGGTGTGTTCTTACTCGGTAGCGGAGCTTATATGTGACATACCGAGAATCACTGAGACCACCGGTCGTCGCAAATTTGGCATAGGTTTTACCGTTTTTATTTCGCAACGTTCGCGATATACATAATTTCAGTCCGCTGCAGGGCAAGGGTGACAGCAGGCCTTGTACAGAGGGGATTAACCCATACGTAGTGCAAGTGTTCAGGCATGCAGCGAGAAAAAATATTTGCAAGGGGAAGGTATTTATTATAACCCGTGCAGAAATTTGTTTACCCACGTTTCTGCAGCCCTGATAAGTTAGTGTTGGTATTGGAAGAATGAAAGTACGATTACCCTATCCATGTACCTACTGCTCAACGAGTAATTGCACGAAATAAACGTATGCTACATTTCAGCTTCAAATTGTGCGTTTGAGTGTTAACTCTTGATTGCTATTGGCTCTGTGTGTTAGCATTTTCTAGCTGAATACTCATCAACAGCAATGAGAGGAAATCTTTCTAGTGAGCACTTGTAGATTCATTCATGAATCGCTTAATTTTATAGAGAGCAAATGTCAATTTTTCTTCAAGTCCTAATTGTACCTTATATCATCCGTCCAAGAAATAATATGAAAAAGTCAACCTCTAGAGAAAATTTTGTTTGTTTGAAAGCCCATTTCGATTAGGTAGAAAGACTGTATTAGAGTAATTAAATTGATAAACCCCTCGTAGACAGGAAATTAACACTTTTGTGTGGACCACTTGTTTTTCGTCAGAACTTAGCTCACCAAACAACTCTTGATTTTTTTTATAAAGTTACTCAGTCTAACATATAAAAATACGAAATTTGGCCGCCATATTGGAACTTTTCAGGAAAATCGGTTGTTGAACAAAAGCCCATGTAACATAAGAATTCGTGCGCCATTCGAAAGCTTATACTTTTTTACATAAAATATATTACAATCATATGTGTATGCCTATAACACAAGAGTTATAAAACAATATATTCAAAAATGTAAAAAGCCCAGAAGCGAAACTTTACTTTTCGGAATAATGAACACCGATTACTTCAAACTATCAATACGATCCTAGTGATAATAACAGTTTTTACCGAACATGGATGTAAATTAGAGATGGTCGGGTACGGGTATTTTTACCCGAAGCTCGTACCCGACCCGTACCCGACGGGTTCGGGTCGGGTTTCGGGTAACGCCAAAAAATTTTTTACGGGTTCGGGTCGGATACGGGTAATTAAAAAAACCAAGGGTTCGGGTCGGGTACGGGTTTGAAAAATTCTCAATTGGTCGGGTACGGGTAATTCAATTTTCGTGCATTATGAGAATTAAATTTTTATCATTTCAAGCCTGAATGTTTTCTTAATGTCGATAATCGGTAAGCTCGGAGAAAAAATCGCATATCCTCACTCAACGAGAGATCGCCCAATACCTATCCTGACAGTTGTCGGCAGTCTATGCACCAAGGGAATGACATCATGCTATCGCTTTCCAATGTTAGATTCCTGCAATGGTTTTGATTTAAATGGAATTTTTGTCGGGCTTTTTTCATAACTGTCAGGAAAACCGCGGAGCATTGCACAGTGGGGCGACTTAATACAAATGCTTGTCAAGTAAAAAAAGTGTCAATAAATACGACAAAAATATGGTATTTACTTAATTTTGGGGTGCTGAACACGAATCTCCATTCCACTTTTTTTTTGGGGACGTTCACAAAGCACGTGACTTAATTTCTCATGATTTTTTAGCACTTTTCCCCTCACTTTTTTATTAAACAGAATTATATGATCTTTAACCACAAGCAACGCCACAGGGCGTCCTCTTTACAAAAACAGATTACGTAGTTTTTGCACAACTCCTCAAATCAACCAAATTTCGCGAAAAAAAAAAGTTTTTATAAAAATTAAAACAATATTATATATTATAATAGGTAATAAAAACTAACTACAAATCAACTTTTTCTTCGAGGCCAAAAAAAAACAAGCTATCATTGAAGCTGCAGAGCGTTTCAAAGTAATGATATATAATTTTTTAAATATGTCAAAAAACGTCAGTATGCCGAGCTTTGAAAAGTTATAAAAAAATCAAATTTTATGATATTGCACCCAAATTTTGGACTTAAGCACTTAAATGTTATATCAATAATGGAAAAATATTATGAAACTATTATACTCAAAATTACAGGTTTTTGGGAAATGCAGTGAATTATCAAATTTTTCTCAAGCTATAAACTATATTAACTTTGACCTTTCAAAATTCGTTTGACCCTTTAATAAGTTTATAAAACTCGTCGTTTATTTTATTTTATTTTTCGTCAAGCAAATGTAGACTACAGTTATAATAATACAATGTTTTCTTATATTCTATACATTATTTCCTGTAGTAAATCATTTTTATCATTTCAAGCCTGATTGTTTTCTTAATGTTGATAAAACTTTACCAGACATGCACTTTTCATAGTGGACCGATTCCTTATAGTGGACCACCGGCCTGAAACTCTGGGTTCATTATCATTCGTTCACACGCACACTCGGTTCTAGCCTGACTCCGGCCATCATCTCGAGAGACCACATATGACAATCAGTGCATAAAATGTGCGAGGTACAGGCATTTTGAAATAAAAAATTTAAAAAAAAATCCAGGAAGGGTCGGGTACCGGCAATTTCGGCGTTTTTTCTATCGGGTACGGGTCGGGTACGGGTCGGGTACCGGCAATTTCGGCGTTTTTTCTATCGGGTACGGGTCGGGTACGGGTCGGGTACGGGTAGTTGGAATAGATATTTTTCGGGTTCGGGTCGGGTACGGGTATTTTAAGCAAACCAGACTTTGGGTTCGGGTCGGGTACGGGTTTGAAAATTATCGTTGAGTCGGGTACGGGTCGGGTACGGGTAACAAATTTCCCATACCCGACCATCTCTAATGTAAATCTACGATGACTGGTTTGGTTATCTAGCGTCGTTCCCTGAAACCTACGGTCAATTCCAAAATTGCTTGGTATTCGGTCTAAATATACGATAGAGAGGTTTTTTATCCGGATCTGTCTAATTTTACTATAAGTTTGTGCAACTGAGTTTGACAGAGTTGTGTGCTACTTGGGTTAAATTTGCAAGGAGAACGACTTGCACTATTATATGCATATTTTGAGGTCCTTCATAATGCTGAAGTGGCTTACGTTTGTGAGCCACATGCTGCAAACGTAGTTGATTTTCGGGTAAAATTTTCTTAGCAACACGATGCAATTGCCGAATTCGAAATTTAAAATATACTTACTGGCCGAAAAATGCAATTTAATTTTTCAACTGTAGAAGTAACATAACTTACAACAGTGCCGGTTATTATTTTGGATTTATGAATGATTTTCTTTAAATTGCATTATTCAGAATGTCCATAATCAAGCCAAGTTCAGAGATATTAGCAGGATATTAATGAGAAATACTATAACTCTAGTTTTGCTCATAATACCTCGGGGTGATAAGAATTTTTTATGAACACGATGAAATTATTTAATTTGATGTCAAAACATACTCCTTTGCCGAAAAATGCAATTTCATTTTTCCAATGCAAAAATAATATATCTGGCAACACTGTCGCTCAAAATTGATATTTGTTTTTGGATTCCTCAACTAATTTTCTTCAAAATACATGTATCACTTTATTTCTAGACATCATGCTTTTGAATGTATAATTAAAATAAAACAAGACTTTTTGACGAAAAATTGCAGTTTTTTTTTTCAAAAAAGGGGAGGGTATCACGGGGCGGGGGGTCGACCGATCGGCCGAGATGTTTGCATAATGACCATTCCACATAATTTGAGCCAAATCTGAGAAGGTCGCGTACACAAGCTGTGTACACTTGAGATGGAATGACCCATATTCAAAACGTGATAAACCAAGCTGAAACATATGGTAAACGAAACATCTCGACATGTTAGGGGCCATCCACATACCACGTGGACAGATTTTTAACGATTTTGACCCCCCCCCTCCCCCTTCGTGGACAACTGTCCATATAAATTCTAAAAAAATTGAATGGACCGTGGACATTAGCCAACCCCCCTCCCCCCAAAAAGCTGTCCACGTGGTATGTGGATGGCCCCTTAGTGATTTTATTGTGGCGTCATATACTTTTAGTTGTGTGAAAATTTCCAAGAAATTTATGTTCCTTATGTTCATAAAATAAGGAACATTCAGCGTCTTTTTCCGCTTGTGAACAACAGTGCCAAAAAAGGAAGGGTTTTCACAATCGTATCCTGACCGTTGATGGGAAAGTTTATGGGAACTGTGTGGGCAGTTGTAACTGTACGAGCAGAGGCACAAAAAAGTGATTCCACTGCATGACAACGCTCGGCTTCATACTACCAAAGTTGTAAAGCTTACATGAAAATATTGTAATGGGAATTATTTTCCAGATATTTCACAATCTGATTATTACTTGTAAGTAATTTACTTATAAAGCTGGTGTTACCATAAAAAAATAATAGGATATTTAATTTTCGGCAGTGTAAGTAGTTATGTTCAAAATTGTAATCCTCTTTTAATTTGTAGTCGAATTCCGTAACCATAACTTTTATCATACTTTTCCAATATTGATCTCATTAATGTTGTTAGAAAAAGTTAAGATAAGTTAAATTGAGCTTTCGAATTTAATTGTGAAAAGTTGCCACCATAGCTCTGTGATCGACGATCTTATTTGTATTCGCTTCAACATTTTTCTTTAAAAAAAGAAAGAGAAGCTTGGAACACTCGTTTCATCTATTTTTATTCAAATAAATCTAAAGAAAACTTACTACGACGATGTAGTTTAGTCCCACATTCGTCGAGGTTAATTAGTACTCTTGATGTTATTTTTGTAAATATGTAAGAGATTTTTTGCATGGGAAGCATTTCCTATCTTATTATGTCATCCAAGTTGTCGCACGCTGGTTTGTGGAGAGAAATGTTTTTCAAGGAAAAGTGCTTTTATCTCAACCGGAAAATATTTTTACAATCTCAAATTGATCCCTTCATTAGATTTATTACGTTGTCTTTTTGTATAGGACTATACGAAAAAAACACTAGTTTTTGCAATTATATTAACATGTAACGAAAGCTTGACATGCCATAAATTCAAATCAAGAGAATTTTGCAATAACAAAAACTAAACAAGACCTTTGATTTTGAAAAAGATAGAGAATTTTTAGTTATAAGAGGTAACCATTTCCGATCAATTGATGTTTATAAAATTTAATCTAAGCTGCACTAGCGAAATAATCATAGATATAGAAACACATTTCCGTACAAGCATTAAATTTGTTTCTAGAGGTTCTCGCTCCCAAAAAAAATATGCTGTATGGAAAAGTCAAAGAAGCGACTAAAACTTCGATTGCAGCAAAGTGAAAACCTAACGGGCAAAAAAACACTTTTTAGATCGAAAAAAAAACAACGAAATGAAATAAAATACTCATACCGTTGTTGAAGTTGACGCGAACCAAACCATTCCGAACCTAGCAACAGAACAAAGTCTTTTGCCGGCGAGTTCCAGAGCACAGCAGAAGAGGAAAGGCAACTCGAAAAATCGAGGACCAACTCAAACACGAAGGTAGCGAAAAGCAGTGGAAAACAAGTGAACTGTGAGGAAATTAAATTTTACATACAACCTCTCGTTTTTTCTACTTTGTCCCTACCCTGCAAAGTAGTCTGCCTTGGAATTGAGATTCTGGTCGTAGCTATGTTCTCATTCAATCGAGTCTGTTATTCAACAAAGTTTCGTTGAAATGGTTTTGGATACTTTTCATCCGGCATTAAGCTTATTCTAATGGTTAATGGTGAAATTTTATCGTTGATAACATTTAAATTCTTCGAATAGTGGGAATAGTTTGCAAGAAAGGTACAATGCTCCCTAAAGTGTTTCTGAAGCAACTCTTTTGTGTTTATATTTTTCTTTTCGATGTAATCATTATCTTCCGGTAAAGAATCTTGAATACGCCCTCGTAAGAAACCACAAACAAAGCCATATATCCACAACTGTGCTAATGATAAAAATTCGCCCCAGTATTATAGAAAAAAATTAAATTTTTATATTTTCTAGCATAGTAGTCTTCCGAATTGTTTTGAAAATATTCAATTCACAAATTTGAAAACTTTCGAAATTCGATTAAAATTCAGAAAAGTTAATCTGCATTTCAAATCGTGATTAGAACCAAGTCACATCCATCATGAAAGAAATGAAAATTGTGAGCAATGACAACTAAAGCTGTCACTACGTACTATTACCCGGCTGTTATTGGAAACTATCACCTAGCCATTAGCAATATACAAAATATACGTGAAACCGTTTTCACGGTAGTTAAAGAAAAATTTAAGCACCAAAGCTTTTTCGTAACAGGTAAAAGAAGATTTGGAGCACTCTACTCAAGGAGAAAAAGCAAAGATCTAATCAACAGTGCGGAAAAAAGGCCAGCAAAATAAAACGCCACCTTGGTAATGTTTAGGCCCACACACTCACTCACAATACATGCAAGAGGAATAAATCTTTGCAACTATGCAAATAATGCATGAATTCGCAAATTCCGTATTGTTCGACGCAATCAAACTTCGTCGGAAATAGAAACATCAGTATGTGTTTTTTTTTTCGTGTTTATTGATGTGTTTCTTACTTAGCGTTTTTCATAACAACTTTTATGGCGCGGTGCCTTCGATTCAACAAATATAATCGACATCGCGATTCGAAGAGCAATGACATAGTAAGCGCGATATGCTAAACTTGCAAACTCTGGCAGCGTTTTTGTCTGTCCCACAACGGAACGCTTCCGCACTAAAACACAAAACAGTTTAACAGCTGATTCGGAGCATCGTTCTCGCTATGTCGTTGGTCTGAGGCGTTTACATTTAACTAGATTTGATTACCGTTGTAGGACTCATCGTTGTTAATTTACAAAATAGATTGAAGACAGGAAACCTCTCAGAGTAGCATACTAGTTATACAGACCTTGGATTCAATTACCATTATCACGTCGAAGCTATCAACGATAAACAACAACACCAAAACATGCATATGTTGAGAGCTTGCAACGGCTGCGTTGATTTTTCCATTTTTTTTTACAAATGGTATGAACCAGATCCGAATGGATTCATAATGAGTAAATCAAAATCTGCAGAACTTAATTATGTCAAAGCAATAAATTGTAGCATCAATCACTCCGATACTTAAAACTTGCGTCATTCTAGCTTTCCGCGAATGCACTGAAACTGGGTTTCGTCCCGTCAGCTTCTTTGCTGCACAGCCTTGCAGCAAAATAAAACAACTATGCAGCACAGACGCTCCTCTGAACCACAGACGCTCCTTACTGGGTAATAGTGGGTGTGTTTTTGACGGGTGAATAGCGAACGAAATAGATGAAACCGTCAAGTATAAACAAAGAAACGGTGGAATTAATACGTAAACTTTTATTTTTTTCGTTTCACTATTTCGTTTCAGATATTTGTAAATAGAGAAATGCATTTTAATATTTCTTTCATTTGTTATTTTTGATTTGGTTGGAACTTTTCTTATGGGAAGAAAATGTCTGATTTTCTAAATCTTTTTTTTATAAAAACTTTAAAATGTTGACTAATCATTGATGGTCACTGGTCATGAAAAAAATAACTAAAAATTTTCAAATTTCCTAAAACCAGAACAATTTGTTTGATTGTTATAATATCTTCGACGAAGTTGTAGACAATAATTTTACCTTTCCGCAAAAAACATACACCGTAAGAAAAAAATTGAGAAAAAACACAAAAATATTACTGCTAATTGACTGTCTTAAAAAATCATTCTTCAAAGTTAGACTTTTTTCTACGAAAACTACACAATATAAACTAAACATTTAGAGTTATTTTAACTTCAAAAAATAAAAACTTTGAATCTTTAAAAAAAAAATTATAACCTCAAGGGTTTACAGCCCTTGGGGATATGAGAAACGGTAATGTAGGACTAAACAATGTGATTAAAGGACTTCATAATTACAAGGTTAGAAAGTCCACTATAAAAGCGCGTAACTTACGCATGTTTGCTCAAAGGTCTTTCATAAATCCTTCCTTAATTTCTTTTCAACAAAACCCGAATGGATTTCGTTCACATTTTTCGATATTGTGTCTGTCGTAGTTTTGGAATAAGCACAAAAAATTTCATACACTGGGGTCGCTTTTTACGCGGTTGGTTATACCGCATTTAAAAGATTAGATTAGATACATTCATACTAAACTTATTTGATACCGCGTACAAACCATCTTCCGAATCGAGTAAAAATAATCCGCGTTATTGTAGAAATATCCCGTTCAAAAAAACGCATAAAAACCACCCGCGTAAAAAGCGACCTCAGTGTATGTAGCTTCCGTGGTTCTGTGGTTAGCGATGTCGGTGGGCTAGCTCTCCCACACACGGTTGTGATGTCGGGTTCGATTCCCGATCAGGTCAAAGATCTTTTCAGGATCGATCAGGTCGAAAAATTTTCTCGACTTAGCACTGGGGCACGGTGTATCGTTGTACTTATCCTACAACATGCAAAATGTGCCAAAAACAATATCGATAACGAATTCTCTCAACTAATCTAGTTGATCGAGGCCACTATTAGCCCTCCAGGCTAGCAGCTATAGTTTAAAAAAATGTCATCCAAAGCATCAAAAAGAGAATTAATTCTTTTACCACACATATATTATATTTTACCACACATGTAACAGTCGTTGTTGTCGGAGACCGAGTTTACTTTTGCATCTCCAGGACTGCAACCGAAAGGAAGAGTTGTATCACCGTGGTAAGTGACGCAATCGAGCAGTGTTGCGTGCGAAGTTAACTTATTACGAAGTTGAACGATAAGTATCTTTCTTGTCAAACACCGTGAATCTATGCGAGCGGCGCGCGTGAAAGTCATCCACTACTCGAAGCTTGGTTCTTGGTAAATTTGACAAGTGATTAAATTCCATTCTAGATATCTCTGTGAGAGCGGCTTTTTAATTCTTCTGCGTATTAG
Source organism: Wyeomyia smithii (assembly GCF_029784165.1). Classification (NCBI taxonomy): domain Eukaryota; kingdom Metazoa; phylum Arthropoda; class Insecta; order Diptera; family Culicidae; genus Wyeomyia; species Wyeomyia smithii. Next base: position 110,241,993 of record NC_073696.1, read on the forward strand.
GACCGCGACGAGGAACAAATTAGACTTGCAAGACGATATAAGACTGAAAAACGTACCCTCGTATTGCGAAACTTGCATCTGAAGATCTCCCAACTGGTCTCGAGGTACGATGCTGGCCCGTCGTCGTATGTTCGAGTCCCAGCTAGAGAGAGACTGTTAGTGTCAGTAGGATCGTAGCGCTAGCCCCCCAATTGTCCTGTACACTTCACAGTCGGCTTCGAAGTCTGTGTTCGTAAAACAGAAGGTCGAATTCCGATACGGAATGTAGCACCAAGGCTCTGCTTTTTTTGCATCTGAAATTGTTTCGGGGGACCGCGAAGCGCTCTGTGCTTCGCAAAGGGGACCGTGGAGCTCTTTGTCTTTAGCAAAAAGAGCCGCGGAGCCAAAAAGGTTGAGAACTACTGATTTAGATATCAAAGCAGGCAATTGGTGTCTACTCTGAAGTCTATGCCAGATATGCTCGCACGTGATTGATTCATTGTTCGTGGAAATCCAACATTGAAACTTTTCATCAATTTTCACTACTAAACAATAAAGTAATAATAATGACTTACGTGTTACAAAACTATAACTATCAAGTTAAGGAACACGTCTGGCGGCCAAACTTTGGCCACGAAATCACATCCATCTTTCATCTGGATACGGAAAAAAGGAGATAGCATCTGCTACAACAATCACCATACTCTCAAACTGCATCAAACAAGAATATCTAGAGCAGGAGTTCCCAATTTGTTGGTGCCCCGCGAAGCTTTTGGAAGTGCTCCACGCCGTGTTTGATAAATACTACAAGTTATACAGCCCTAAGATTGTATAAAATGGTGGTTAGAGAGATTTTTAGTTACAAAGGTAACAGAGTTCGCAGACAGAATCTATTCATTTGTTCAGTGACTTATACTCAGCCTCCCCTTAATTTTTTTTAGATATATATTCAACACTCGAAAGAATTTCGTGTACTATAAGCGCTCGTGCCTGTAGTGTTTTTTTCTGCAGACAACACTTATTTGATACGGCTCAAGCATATCGTTGATGTTGAAGAAGCAGCAACAAAAATTCAACAAAAACCAAATTCAACAAAATTTACGTTATCATAATAAATCTGATATGATCTAACAATGTTGAAATGTAAACAAAGATTCTGAATGAATCTTAGTTTTTTTTGACGTAGGATTACGTCTTTGTTCTCTATACTAGATTTTGTGAAATAGAAAATTAATCTGGCAAATGTTGCGTCAGATTTGGAACGATTATAGCAAGCGAACGACTTAATGCATCTTAGTCATTTATATGTCGGTGGATAGAATGTTTAACATTGTTGCTTTACTGCTTAATGGTGAAAAAAGGTGAAAAGTTCCAAGATCAAGCTCTCCCATACATTTTCCTAGCTACTCGCTTGCTTCCCGAGCACGGATAACAATAACACGGACGGAATAAATTCCACTGCCTACATATTTTGACTCAACAGTGTTTTGTTCCGTTTGTCTTTCTCGAAGCTGCGTGGCCACGCCCTCATGGCAAATATCTACGCTGAACTCGATACAAAAGACTGCGTGAAGAAAACTCAGCTTCAGTCTAGTTTGTCACACAATAGCGAGTGGAGTATAGCTGTTAGAGGTACGCGACACTGAGAAACGAGAGCTGCATACGAGTCAACTTCCAGGCACTGCGGAGCATGTTACCTTTATTTTGCATACGGCAGCAACAGTTACCATCGTACGCTGCAGGATATTTTGCTGGCACAGCTACTGGAGGGCACAGCAGAAAGCAAACTTTATTATGCGCGGTCAAGCAAAATATTCAATGCTACCGGTTATGCGATCATCAGCGTAGCACGAATTTCATACTCAAGATTATGGAATCGGTTCTTTTCAGAACTATAGATGCTTGAAGATAAGAGTTATGAAAATTTTCGCAACTACTACTAGTGTAAAATTTTTATGTATTCATGCATCGTTAGTTTTACAATAACGACCATCAAATGAGCCGTTGCGAACCAGAGTGGTCTATGTGCCATCGAGCAAATTGTTCAGGAGAAGCAATTTTCGAAAAATCTCTGAATAAAATTTTGTTCAACGGATTCTTTCAAACACAATGTTCTAATAAAAAGGTTATGAAGTGGTTTAACATTGAGATACATAAAATTAACAGTTTCTTTGCGAAATCGGTGATTTTATCTCACCAATGTACATAGACCACTCTGACTTCATATATATTCACTGGAATCTTCGAATCGTTTCGGAACAGAGTAGTCTATGTACACAAACCTGGTAAATGACAAAGAAAATGACGGTAAATCGTATAAAATGGCTAGTGTCACATGTTATATGATACAGATAGCATGTCACATGTAAGATGTCACGTGTTACATTACATGTAACACAAGATATTACATATTACATAATATTTTACATGTTACATTTTTTGTCTCACATTACGTGTAACATGTTACATATCACGTGTGACATGTACAAAACAAGTGGCATGTTCCTTATCACATGTAATATGATACATGTTACGTGTTACATGATAGTATTACATCGATTTATGTACATAGACCACTCTGTTCCGAAACAAAACGGCCATTCTGTTTTGGACGAATTTTCAACACGGAATAAATCTGCTTTAAAATTCGATTTTCCGAAATTTTCTTAATCTCCCAACTTCAGCTTCTTGAGTAGATGCGGTTTATGCAAAAACTCATTTTCGAAAAAAATGGTCTTTAGACCACTCTGTTCCGCAACGGCTCAAATATAAAGGGTAGTGTTGCCTATGAACAGTTTATCGCAGCATATAATATATACATTTAGTCCTACGTCACCATTTCATACAACCCCTAGGGCTGTAGACCTTGTAGTATTTTTTCCTTGGTGCTACATTCCGATTCGGAACTCAACCTTCTGTTTTATTATACACAGACCTCGCAGCATAATAATAATAACTAGCGTATTATAAAATTGTCCAAAATTTTATCTTTCCAAAAACACATTGGATATTGTTATCTATCCTGTGGTTATGCTGTTATTAACATTTGAAATCGGACGGAACGTTTATCAATTTTTGTTCAATTTTACAGAATGCAGTTTAAAAAACAAAGACGTATTCCAACGTCAAAACAGGAACCAACCTAGAAACAGAAGATTTTTCTCAGTCAGCTTTTCATATCTTTTACTCGGCGAAGCACTTACAATCATCAAATTATCAATAAGGTTTTGAAATAATAATCGAGCCTGATCCTTTTGTTGTTTACTACGAAATCCGTTTCCGTTTCTGGTAACAACCATGAAAAACAGCTTTAACAAAAGCAATGTTTCCCAAGGTTGAGAAAAACATTAATTTAAAATGACATATTCTATTCATTGCATAACAATTCATGTTGACATTGTAGCATCTTATTCTATAAAAGAAAAAAAAATAAATAAAAGGGTTGGTCTTCGTAGAACACGGGCAATTGATCAGCAGTGGTAAACTAACTAATATTATGAAAATTTCTCGCACTGTATACCGCCATCACAACACCCATGGTAGTGACACATGGCAGACAGCACGTAACGTCAGTTGTATGTATCGAAAACAACGTGCAACGACTAGCTGGGACATCCCAACCAACTGTTCAAAGTGCAGCTGCCTCGAATCGTTCATTCACTGCTCCACTGTATGGATTACGAGAATGGCGCTGGTGCTTCTACATCACATGCAACACTATAGTTGTTGTGCATAGTACACTGACATGTCTGCACTGTGGATTGCATGTACACCTTCTTCTCTAGCTAACATTACGCATCTAACTCCAATATCAGACCCATTCTGCTCGTATCGCAACCAAAGAGATGCATCGGAGGAACGCACAAGGCGTGAAAAAAAAGGTACCGAAGAGCGCGATTGCATTTACAAAAAGTACACTCACAACTACGGCAACACGAAGTGCTCACTTTCATTTTTTTTCTACCTCTCGCACCGCTCATCGTCATATTAACAGAAACAACAATAACTACTACGGCAAAACATCAGACACTCGTACAAAGAAGCTACCGACTGCCGTCAGATTGCACAGCACAACATCGCCGAGGGGCCCGCCTAGGAATATTTATCGAATTTGAAACGAAACCGGAGGACTGTGAAGTGGAAAATAGAGTAAAATTTATGTTGTGTCGGTTCGGAACATTCTAGCTTCTTCAACGAACATATCTGCTCTCTTGCTTCAATCTTTAAAAAGTTTGCCTAAATCAAAACAGTTGCGGTCATAAGGCACGTGACTGTATTCGAGATGGACAGCGTCGTACCGATGCGCAAGTGGTGGTGATTCATTATAACGACGGTTCATTGCTGCTGACTAATGGGTTAAACAAGAACCAAGCATCATCAATCGCATATTAGAAAATAAATGCAAGCATTCGTTTTTTTGCGAAAAATTATTCACTTCCCCAACTGGGATCCAACAATCAAAATCCAGGAAAATTATCCGAAGCACTCTTTCCAGCACATTCGTTACAACCAAAAAATCAATACCTTTTATAATCAGACAAAAAACATCGTCACCCATCCCCCCTCGCACACACACACACACACACACACTCGCTTACTACCTACCTTGGTTTCTGCGATTTTTTCATATCCAAATCAACTCGTCCGCCTCCCGTCGACTGCAGAAACGCAGAAGATAAGGACGACGACGACGACGACGACAACAACAACGATGAAGACGATCCAATCGACGGTCCTGACAAACTGATTCCGGCTCCTCCTGTTCCTGCACCAGAACTAGTTGCACCCGTAAACGTTATACCACCTGCTACAGCTGAATTATACGGGTACAGGTTTCTACTGCTTTTCATTGCTCATCCTGCACTATATATTACAACGGAAAGTGAGTCTTTCCGTTTTTTTGATTATCATACTACACTCTGCGCGCTTCACTTCAGAGCGGTAGCCCACTGGAAGAGTTTGTGATTGTTTGTTTTGCAGCTTAACAAGAGTTGAGAAATCCTATTGCGATGCTATTGCTGAGACTGCCCCTTTGCGTATACCCGTAATGTACTCAAACTTCAACTACGTTTGGCAGAGCAGGATTGATTCTTCTTGGATTTTTTTTCTTCCGTTTCACTTCAACTACGATTCCATATATCGCGAGCTGCATCCGTGAATGGACTTGGGGGAAGGTTTTTTTTTCTGTGGGGTTGACGGAGTTGTCAGGAAGTTGCGGAAAGGGAGTAAAATCTGCTCTAGTTTCCTGAAGTGGAGGAATACGAAACAAAAGGAAAAATGAAATCGATGCACAATCTCCTACTACCGTTATTACAACTGCGGCAGGCGGCTGCAGTTTTGCTGCCACCGTGGCATTGCCGCAAACCACGACCGTAAACGGGTGATGGACGTTGTCGCTGAGGTTGCTGCTGCTGTCACTGGATGCTGGGCCGGTTTAATGAAGTAGACGACTGCATCTGTTCGCATCTTGACGGGACGCAATTAGTACGTCTGAAAATGAAGGAAAGGAAACCGATAAAGTGGTGCTTTTTTGTGAACAAAGGTTTCTTTGGGGATGTTGATTACTGAAAAGTACATGTATAAACATCAAATCGAAATACATACTGGGCACATGAACTTGAGTTTCATGTGGTTAGTGCCTAAAACTTCAAGCAAGCGGTATTTACACTGGTTAGTGAAAGAGTGAAAGTGGTCCTAAGTTTTTGTGTTGTCTTTTGTTGTAAAGTATAGCCATTAATTTTACAACTAGATGGATCAAGGTTGGTCTATTGGATAGAAAAACAACTTCGCAGCATAGTGCACCATTTGTCATCAGAGTTTGTTGAAGATTATTTATTGTATTAGAAATTATTTGAATTCTTTGAATTACCTTATGGAATTTATTCACTCACTTCCCATTTTTTTCATGAAAACCTCGATGATAAATGCAACGTTAGCATTTCTGATTGTTTTGACTTGTTTTACTGAAAAAAATTAATAAATCAAGTAAGAAATCGGGTGAACTTTTTGAATTATATTTTTAGAAGCTTTATCAAATTTATTCGGTTCCCCAAGTTTAGTAGTCTACTTAAAATTTAGTTCACTTTAAGCGAATTCTATAAATTTTTGGCTTTTTTAGAACTTGTTCGATCAAATACTATTGAGTTTTGACAAGGATAGAGAAATTCGAGAAACTTTGACAGGTACATGAATCTCATGAAAGTTGTATTTGAGAAAGCGTGAACATTATCTAGAGTAGGCAAATAAATATTATTTTATTAGTACTACCTTTTAACACAAATTTTAGGGTAATCAATTTCGCCCCATTCCATGCTATATCATACCCAAGGAAACCATAATCATACAGATCAAGCCAGTGGTAAGATATAACAAAAAATCTGAACAGTAGTACTGAGAAAACCTCTTCCGGCATTTCTGGTTCCGTAATTCTCAATATGACGAACCATAATTGTGAAGTGATATTTTAAAGTACAATCTCATTCTATTTTTATTCCAAGCTAAGGTTTGTTATCATATCAAAATGAAATAGATAAGTGCCTTATATATCACTATATTTAGCACGATTTGATTACCCGTAAAAACATAAACAAACACAATGGTGTAAATGAATGTGGTCCAATTTTTTCTCTAGCTGTTTCTTCCGCCGATTTTATGAAGGCGCATTAGAGCTGACAGTTCATTCCACATATTTGTCAATTTGCTACTAACAGGAGGCTGTACGCATTTGAAAAATTTCCCAAGATTTGTTTTTATTACCTTATTCGTTATCTTTAGATGTCTTACTCAACAGGTCTTAACTATTAATGAAACTGTATTTTTAAAAATAACATATTTTGGATACTATTTGATTTAGTTTAACTCTGCACCGGTTTTAGTGTTCAACTCACTGTGAAAAACCTTATAATTACGTGTCCCTACAATCCAACATAAACCACCCGATGTGGTCTTCTATGGCCAAGTTTTCCCCCTTCGGCAATAAGTTTCACAGGCACCGGTGGAATGTACGCAAATTGAAAACCAAGTACATATAATAATAGATAAAAATCTCGTGGTTACCCACTCACCCAACAGTTGAAATGTTGTAGTCTAAGCCGAAGCAGGTGAAAAGCGAAAACAGAAATGAAAATTTTACAACCGACACTCGAACCTTGTCATCCCTTGAGGCTGCTGCCGGATAGACGGAACGGAAGCAAATAAACGAAAATGAAAACCCAATATCACTCTGGCCGCATCTCCCGAAGAGTAAAAAGTTACAAAAGAACCTTCAGCTTCTGAGCATCCTTAATGCCATTTTGTTAAACAAAAAAGAAAACCGGCACCCGGTAGCCCCATTTACGCGAGTACCCGCAGACCCTAAGACTTACTGGAAACAAATGGAAAATGGATTGCAATGGAGCGTGAAACGATGAGGGTAAATTTTCTTTGCGAAACTGTTTCTTCTCGTGCACTTGCGCACCGTCCAAATATTGCCTCGATCTTCGAAGGATGATGGAAGACAGGAGTGCCTGTGAATTTTCAGCGCCAACAATCGCTGCCACTACCCTTTCTTGTGAAATCTCCTCTCGTGCTCAAATCACCGCGATTAGCGAGAGAATAATATTGTAGCACTGGAAACAATTCCCCCGCGGAGGAGAAAGGAAATTAAAAGCCAGGATATTTCAATTCGGAGTAATGAACCGACATTGCGATGATGTAACTTATAATCATAGTGGTAAGGGTTTTTTAGTCGAAAGAAGAAAAAGACTAATTTAAAACATGTATCAAAATCTACAATAATCTGTTTCAATTGTCTTGCAATTGTGAGCAACCAACATTTTTTTCATTAAGATTATACATCCAAAAGTGAATTGGAAATGAGGCAGAAAATTTCCTGATAATGGAATGTAGTAATAACAGGTGTCGAACTGCGACCGCTTTTAACGATTCTTATTTAAACAGCTGTCAATGTTCATGGCTTTGATAAGAAAGATAACAATGCTACCGATTTCAAAAAGCATCAAGAGCCTTGTCTGTTATCAGTATTGAGGTTTGTGATTACCCATAAATAATTTAAACAAATAAAGAACTTTCAGCATCGGCATACAGTTTAGGATAATTGGTAATATTTCCAATTTTTATTCAAAGCTTCACTTTTATTCAGGGCTCAATTTTTGGAGACAGCCCAGAATGATCACCTGGGTTCAATCCCAGCTGACACGATGAGATTACCTGCACCGAAATCTTCATGAACACACCTGCACGTAGAACTAAAAAAAAATTATTCACTAACAACCTTACTCTTACGTTGTATAATACATTAGTAGCAGATCCATTCGTCTTCAGCGCCCATAATGGCTTGGCATCTTCGAGGAAGACTTTGGACGAGTTCTCGCGTCTTCTTTAGAAAGTGAACTTCAAATTCTGTGCATTCAGCGATAAGAATACAAGTAAACAATACACTCTAAACTACTTCTTTCCAAATTTTCAAAAGAAAATATCCAATGGATTTTCTACAGCGTTTGGACCATAGAAAAGTCTATGCAAAGTAATACAGTGATCATTGGCCCATAAAAACGTCAATGCAGTTTCAGCTGAACCAAAAATGGTCGATTGAATTGGTTGCCCGTTTTTTGTGGAATTGCACTTCTCGAAAAAAGTCTCCAGGCAACATTTGAGCTCAATCGAGCTTCAAGAAATGGAGCCTCAAAGCGATCAGGGTGCATATGAATGCCAAATGCCTTAAAAATGTATGAAACGTCGAGATATCTTTGATGCATTGCTAAGGCATTTTGCCTTAAAATAAAATTTTCGAATTCAAAAATTTCATCAATTTTTTCATAGGGACGCGCGGACGTAACTTTTGACTCCTATCGCTAAACGAAATTCGAAAAGCCAATTTTTATTGGCAACCTAATGCTCCTGTTTATGGATGACTATCTGTCATCGCTACCGCTTTTCAACATTGAAATATGTTTTCAGTTTATTTTCGAAAATTGATCAATCGCATTTTATTTGTTTTAATGCATTTCCATGAATCATTGAAGCAGTGTCCAGTCTTTTTTCCAATATGACCAGGGGCGACTCGTCCATAGGTGCAACCTGTGCAATGCACATGGGGACGTCAGACAAAAAATGAGTCTAAAATCCAAATTCATGCTCTTATTTTCTTATTTTGTAGTTTTATTTTCAAATAGAAACAAAAGGAATTACTTGCTTTCATTCGCGGATAAAATTGTAGTTACTTCCCCAAACTCTGATTTTCAGAACTTCCAGTTGAACAGGTTGGTTCAACAGCCACGAGTCGCCCCTGGATATGACAAAATTGAAATACAAATTCAGTGCGTCTTGAACTGTCCTACAGATCAGACGTTTTTTCGGTTGCTTGTGGACTGGTCTTTGACTGCCTATAGCTTCAAAGTTTGTGTTTTGTCAGTGTGTCTTTTAAAGATTACCTGAAAGTTATTTCCCATCAGTCTTTCTCAAGACTACCTACTTTTGAATTTAACATTTGTTTCAACTTTTTTCGTATCACCTGAAATGGCTGGACGGAAAAAGAAACCTCGCATCGCTGCGGGGAGGAAAAGAGAGGCATCTCTTTCTGACACTTCGAGTGTCTGTAGTGACAATCCTTTTGATATTTCGCCTGAGCAAGAAGCTGGTGAAATGGAAGTTATTAATAATGAAACTATACAAAATATAAAATCTTTAAAAAAGGAGAAAGTTCCACCTATTGTGGTAACTATTTCTTCTGAATTTAATATATTCAAAAGGGAACTTTCAACGTTTGTTTCTGACGTTAAAGTTACCTATCAAATTGGCCGTAGAGGTGAATGCCGCTTATTAGCCGACTCAGTAAAGGGTCGTGATCGTCTTGTTCAGTATTTAACTGACAAGATGTACAAATTTTTTACATATGACACCAAGAACGCCAAGCCGTTCAAGGTTGTCTTGAAAGGTCTCACCAACGATCAAACCGTTGATGAGATCAAACTTACCTTAACAGAATTACTTGGCATAGCCCCTACCCAAGTAATTCTAATGAAACAAAAATCACGAGGCGAAAACAATCAGAGAACTGGAATTTCCCTTGTTAATTATTTAATTCATTTTAACCGCAATGAGGTTAACAACTTAAAATTTTTTGAAAAAGCACATGCAAAGCACATGAAGTATGGCGGAGGTGAAAAGCATATCACCCAATGCCGTACTTGCCAACGTTATGGCCATGGTTCCAAATTCTGTAACATGGACCAAAAATGTCTTAATTGTGGAGACTCTTCTCACAAAAAGGACACATGTCCTGTGAAAGAGAGTAAAAATTTTCGCTGTGCGAATTGTAACGGCAACCATATGTCAAATTTTTATCAATGCCCAATCCGTTTAGCAATTGTTAAGGCAAGGCAAGGTAAACAAAATTCAATTTCTCAATTAAAACCAACTTCAAAACAAAATTCTCCAAGCGTACCAGTGACGCATAGTTTACCTACTCCTTTGCATACCCGTTTAACTTATGCACAGGTTACAGGTAGTTCGAACATTATACCGCCTAGTGTTGGTAGTTCGAAAATGACCGTTAATATGGGTAAGCAAAACACGCTAGAAAATAATTGTACACCTGTTACTCCAGCTAATATTGCTGCCGAAAATATTTTTTCTAATGTCAACTGCCTGGGGCCTATTACGGCAGGTAAACTTTCTTTTTTGCAACAGGCAATGTTCGATCTTATGAACGCCATGTTGCAGGCAAAATCAATGTTTGAAGCCATTCAAATAGGCACAAATTTTACTATTAAAATTGTTTCTAATTTAAAATTTAGCAATGATTTTAAATAAAACAATTAAAATATTAAATTGGAATGCTCGCTCATTGAAGGCCAATGAGAATGAGCTTTTTAATTTTTTAACAGTAAATAATGTGCATATTGCAATTATTACTGAAACATTTTTGAAACCTAACATAAAATTAAAATATGATCCCAATTACGTGGTTCATAGATATGATAGGATTCAGGGTTCCGGCGGTGGAGTTGCAATTGTTATTCATCGCCGAATCAAACATCGTGCTCTTTCCCATCTTGAGACGAAAGTTATTGAAACTTTGGGAATTGAAGAACTGAACTTGGGATTTTATTTATTGCCGCAGCATATTTACCATTTCAATGCACACGCGAGCTCAAAAACTATTTTAAAGGTGATTTACAAAAACTCACCAGAAATCGTTCGAAATTTTTCATAATCGGCGATTTTAACGCTAAACATCGTTCATGGAATAATTCTCAAAGTAATTCCAATGGCAAAATTTTATTCAATGATTGTTCTTCAGGATACTATTCTATTTTGTCTTCGAATAGTCCTACATGCTTTTCTTCTGTAAGAAACCCTTCAACAATTGATTTGGTGCTAACAGATCAAAGTCATGTATGTAGTGATTTGATCACACATGCTGACTTTGATTCTGATCATCTTCCAATAACTTTTTCTTTATCCCATGAATCAGTTTTAAACCCTATGAGCTCTGTTTTTAATTATAACAAGGCTAATTGGGAAAGTTACAAAACTCATATTGAGAGAAATTTCAATAATGAGCTTGATTTGCAAAACGAAGTGAATATTGATTCCGCTTTGGAAGCATTAAAATGTGCAATTGTTGATGCCAGGAATTATTCTGTTCCAAAGGCTCAAGTGAAATTTGAATCATCAATAATTGACGAAAATCTTCAACTTCTAATTCGTTTGAAAAATGTCCGCAGACGTCAATATCAACGTTCTCGTGACCCTGTTTTTAAAACTATTTATAAAGATTTACAGAAAGAGATTAAGCATAGATTTACTCTTCTGAGAAATCAAAATTTTGAGACTAAAGTTGAAAAAATGGAACCATATTCAAAACCATTTTGGAAGCTGTCGAAGATTCTTAAGAAACCTTCAAAGCCTATTCCAGTTTTAAAAGATGGTGAACGTTTTCTTGTATCCAATGAACAAAAGGCTCAAAGACTTGCTCAGCAGTTTGAGAGTGTTCATAACTCAAATTTGAATTTTGTGAGTCCAATTGAAAATGAAGTCACACGTCAATTTGATTTAATTTCTTCCCAGAATTTTTTACCTGCAGAAATAACTGAAACTAACTTAAATGAGATTAAATCAATTATTAAAAATTTCAAAAATATGAAAGCACCTGGTGACGATGGAATCTTTAATATACTAATCAAACATCTCCCTGAGAGCACAATGGAATTTTTAGTGAAAATTTTCAATTGCTGCTTCAAAATTGCATATTTTCCCAAATTATGGAAAAATGCAAAAATTACTCCCATTTTAAAACCGGATAAGAACCCAGCTGAAGTTTCAAGTTATCGACCAATCAGTTTGCTTTCTTCAATAAGTAAACTGTTTGAGAGAATTATTCTTAACAGAATGATGTCACACATCAACGAAAATTCAATTTTTGCAAATGAACAGTTTGGATTTCGCCATGGGCATTCCACAACTCATCAATTGCTCGGAGTTACTAATATGATACGAGCTAACAAATCTGAAGGTTATTCCACTGGAGCTGCTCTTTTAGACATAGAAAAAGCATTCGACAGTGTTTGGCATAAAGGTTTGATTGCGAAATTGCAAACTTTTAATTTTCCAATTTTCCTAATCAAAATTTTAAAAAACTATCCTACTGGTCGAACTGTGCAGGTTGCCTATCAGAATTCAAAATCTGATAGATTTCATGTCAGAGCAGGTGTACCTCAAGGTTCAGTCTTGGGTCCAGTCCTGTACAACATATTCACTTCAGATCTTCCTGATTTGCCTCCAGGATGCACAAAGTCATTGTTCTGCGATGACACAAGCATTTCCGTAAAAGGAAAAAGTCTTCGTGTCATATGCAGTCGACTGCAGAAAAGTTTAGATATTTTTTCTTCCTACTTGCAAAAGTGGAAAATCTCTCCCAATGCTTTTAAAACTCAAATGATAATTTTTCCGCATAAGCCTAGGGCTTCTTTTCTCAAGCCAAACAATAATCACGTTGTCAAGATGAATGGGGTTATTTTAAGTTGGTCCGACAAGGTTAAGTACTTGGGGCTAATTTATGATAAAAAACTTATTTTCAAAGAGCACATTGAGAGTATACAAGCCAAGTGCATCAAATATACGAGATGTTTATATCCTCTCATTAACAGGAATTCTAAACTTTATTTAAAAAACAAACTTTTGATTTACAAACAAATTTTTAGACCAGCAATGCTTTATGCTGTACCGATCTGGTCAAGTTGCTGTTCAACAAGGAAGAAAACGCTCCAAAGGATTCAGAATAAAATTCTGAAAATGATTTTGAAGCGTCCTCCTTGGTTTGGTACACTCGAATTACATAGACTTACTGGTGTTGAACCATTAGAAGCTATGTCATATAAAATTATTAACAATTTTCGACAAAAATCGTTGCAATCCCCAATTGCTACGATAAGCTCTTTTTATAGCCAATAAGTTAGCAATTAAGTTAGTTGTAAGTTTACTTCCCCTTTTCTGACAAGTAGGTTTAAATCCCTACGAATGATAAGTCCTAATTGCGAAAGCAAACAAATCCTAACAATTAAAATTACAAATTTCTAACAGTGTTGAGAAGTCACCATTTGTGATTGGACACACATACTCATTATTTACTAATATTTATCATAAATACTTAAGCTACTAACAAATCCCCCCTTTAAAAAAAACAAAAAGAAATACAAATTAAACAAATCAAAGCTCTTTAACTTTGTGCAATTTTTCTTACTTGTCGGGAAATGAAAAGATTACACAGGAAATAAAGTTTTTACTTCCCGAATCCCGGGAAGCTGAAAACTTTTAGGAATTGAAGGCTCTTGCCAGAAAGTGGCCTTAATACTGCGAATTAAATGAGCCTATCATGTTGTACAGTCCCTCTACCATTATGGGTCAGTCAACGTGTTGCCAAAATGTTTTACTATCTATTTCTGTGTTCTGATGTATACTTTCGATCGACAAATAGTTTCACTGCAGCTGATGTGTGTAAATCGGTTAAGAAGAAAAATAGTACTTGCATAGCAAAAGACACAATTATGGGTCACTTTTGGCCTTCAAGATCATTTAGTTTATAAAACCATAAAAATCCAAAAAAAAGTTATTTTATTGTTATAAAAGCTTGATAATAAGTTATTTTATTAGGTTGTGATGTATTCTCACGCAAAAGTAATAAAAATAGCCAAATATGGATTGACCCACAATTGTGCACCGCAAAAGGTGACATTACTACAATTATGAGTCACTTCACTTATTGCACCGAGCAGAATTATTGTTTTTAGTAACATTTTCAACATTAAATCATTTCAATCGTATGAATAGGGTTACAATTGAGTTATAAAAAATACCACTGCCAATGAAAATTGTTCAGTTTCGTGAGAATAGACGTATTTGCGTAAAAGTGACCCATAATTGTAGCTGACCCATGATTGTGGAGGCACTGTAAATTGTGATTGAATAAATAAGAACGGAAATTTAAATTTGACAAAAAATTAGTGAAAACAAGAAGAGCAGTTGTCTTTGACTTTTTATCGTTGACTAGCTGACCCGGCAAACTTCGTCTCGCCTATTTTAGTGTTCAACTGAATAATTTTAAACATTTCAAATTCATTGATTCCTTGCGATTTGTTTATAACATTTGAAATGATTGGTTTTATCGGAATGACAACATCCTCGACTTTTAGCTTTTAAACATCACCTCTATTCCGGAAATAGATTGTTTTCCAGACACCGGAAGTCACCATCTTATAATTCAAAATGTTGTCTGAGGTCGATTTGTGGCTTCAGTGCATCATAACAATCCCGGAAATACCCATATTGGATGGTATTTGGTCATTTGCCGCTGTTTTTCAGAAACCGGAAGAGACCGTCTTGAATTTCAAAATAAAATGGCATTAGGAGACAATTTTTGGCCTCTGAGCGTCAATCTGGTTTATGAAACACCCATATGAGGTGGTATTTGGTCATTTTCGGCTGTTTTCACGACACCGGAAGTCGCCATCTTACAATTCGAAATGTTGTCTGAGGTCGATTTGTGGTCGATTTGTAGATTTCGAAATGGTATTTGGAGATATGCCAGAAGAACGAAGGGTGTCGAAACATTATGAATATATTTATTACACCTAAAAACATTCACTTGCCAAATTTGGTTATAGAGCATGATCGCACCAAATGACCTATGGTCGAATATCGACCATTTTTGATTTGAATGAAATTTTGCACACGTATTTGGCTTAGCAAACTGAGCATTTTTCACAGATGGAGAGATTTTTTACACCCATGAATTACATTCTAAAAGGGCGTATGCCTTTTGACATAGGTTTTATTCGAAGCATTGTAGCCCAGAAACCGTTGGTTGTATAGAAAAACTGTCTGAGAATGAGTTGTAGTGAATCGAAAATGCATCATAAAAAATATATCCACTGTACGAAAAAAATTATTTAAAAATAAACATCGAATTTCAATTTAAAAAAAAAATTGATTTTTTTTTTATTTTTTTTTTTAAGAAACGCAACTTTTAAAAAAAAGTTCGGGATGGAGAAATGAAAAAAAAATTTTTATGGTAGATTAATTTTTTTATGATAATTCTAATTCAAACATTTTTCAAAATATTTGTATTCTGATGATTTTGAAAGATGCAGAGAATCATTTTGAATCAAAAAGCTCTTGGTAGTAAACATTCTAAAGGCATCCGTTTTCGAGTTATTTATAACTTAAGCTCGAAAAATTATTAATATTTCGGAAAATACACGTTTTTCTTAATTTGTCCATGGTTCTCCAGCAAAAACCATACGTTCATTGGAATGCTTGATCAAAAATATACCTATATGGATCAGACAGACAGACAGACCGGACTGCATTTTTATAGGTATAGAAGATTTAAAACCACGATTATGCTGAACCAATATATTGTTCCTTTGAAAAGGTTAAAGAGCAGTGTTAATTCAAATTCTAGCTTTTTCCGGTAACCAATGTAGGTTTCCCTGGTTTCAGAACATAAACGCATTTATTTACTAGAAAATACAAGAAAATGAATTTTTGCAAGACTTTTAATTTTATTTTATTTTTATAAACTTATATTTTATTTTATTTTTATAAACTTCCGGTTTATGGAAAACAGCCAAAAATGGCCGATTTCCACCCAATATAATAATATACGGATCTAGAATGATACACATTTTGAATTCTAAGATGGCGACTTCCTGTTTCTGAAAAACAGCTGAAAATGACCAAATATCACCCAATATGAGTGTTTCTTTAACCAGTATGACGTTCAAAATTCAGAAATTGTCTCCAAATGCCATTATGAAATCCAAAATGGCGACTTCCGGTTTATGAAAAACAGCGGAAAGTAACCAAATACCACCCAATATGGCTATTTCCGGAATCGTAATGATGCACTGGAGCCACAAATCGACTTCAGACAACATTTTGAATTGTAAGATGGCAACTTTCGGTTTCCGGAAAACAGCCTGAAATTGACGATTCCCATTAAATATGTGTATCTCCGGAACCAGAAAGATGCACAGAAGCTAAAACTTGATCACAGACACAATTGAATTTTAAGATGGTGACTTCCGCTGTCTGGCAACTTGATTTCACAGGCAATTTTTAAGTCCAAAATGACGACTTTCGGCTTCTGAAAAACAGTCCAAAGTGATTAAATATCACCCAATATGAGTTTTTCTTTAACCAGTATCCTAAATACCATTTTGAAATCCAAGATGGCGACTACCGGTTTGTGAAAAACAGCCTAATATAAACAAATACTATCCAATATGAGTATCTCTGGAACCAGAATGATGCAAGGAGCTAACAATTGACCTCAGGCACCATTTTGAATTGCAAAATGGCAACTTATAGGCAACAGTGGGAAATGACCGAATTATACTCAATATGGATATTTCCGTAAACGTGATGATGCATAGAAACCAAACATTGACCCTGGACACCATTTTGAATTTAAAGGCGACCACTGTTATTTTCTGGAAAACAACCATAATAACTAAATACCTCCCAATATGAGTATTTCCGGTGTCAGATTGATGCCAGAAAATTTGCTGAAAATGACCGAATATCACCCAATACGAATGTATTCAGAATTAAATCGATGTACAGAAGCCAAAAGACGAGGATGCTGTCATTTCGATAAAACCAATCATTTCAAACGATTTGTTATTTGACTTTGATCATATTCTATGGCAGATTCGTCGTGCATTTGCAGACTTCAAACAAACCGCAAGGAATCAATGAACTTGGAACGTTCAAATAGTACGACACCACATTTAAATTATGTTGAGGCCACATATATCGATCAAAGCAGGTATAGTTTTAAATAGTCTTTGAATTTCTCTTCTTTCCATAACTTTTGAGCCACATATCAAATTGTTATGAAGTTTGTTATTTGTAAGTTTGAGAGATGACTCGTTCGTATGACACTAGTTATGTTCAAATAAGTCATGTAATCTTTGAGATAATAGACTTTCGTTGTTTTATTAACAATTTAATACATAACGGTTGCTTAAGTTCGATTATAATCAAATGAAATGGGAACGTGTAGGGCAGCCAAACTTTGAAACCACGTGTTAAATCATAATTCATCAGTTAACCCTTAACTAGCCAGCTTATCTGACAATAATAATCAAATCGGTTGTGTAGTTTCTGAGATAATGAAGTTTCGTGATTTTCACAAGTCAGCACGTTACAAATGAAGTTACAGTTCGATTACAGTAAAATTCAATAGGGTCTTCTGAGGCAGCTAGACCATTCATTTGACACTAATTTTGTGGAAATCGGGTCGGCCATCTCTGAGAAAAGTGAGTGAGTCCAAGTAGTCTTCGGAATATGTTCCATTTCATAGCTGGATTTCACATTTTTAAACATAACTGGCAAAGTAATAGTCCGATAGCAAAACAAATCAATTGGGTCTTATGGGGCAATTAGACCTTCCATTTGACACTGATTTTATGGAAATCGGTACAGCCATTTCTGAGAAACATGAGTGAGATTAAACAGTCTTCAGAACACGTTTCTTTTTATAACTTTTGAGCCACAAGTTAAATCTTTATGAAATTCTAAACTTAAGGGTTTTCTAGGTAGCCCGTTCTTTCGAGCCCAATTTTGTTAAAATCGGTTGTGTAGTTTCTGAGATATTGATGTTTCATGATTTTTACATTTTGAAACATAACCTCTAAACTAAAATCCGATTACAATAAAATTCAATAGGGTCTTATGGGGCAACAAGACCTTTCATTTGCAATTGATTTTATGAATATCGGTCCAGCCATCTCTGAGAAAAGTGAGTGAGAATAAAATTCTGCACATACACACACACACACACACATACACACACACATACAGAAAATGCTCAGCTCGTCGAGCTGAGTCGAGTGATATATGCCATTCGGCCCTTTGGAGCACTTTTATACTTTCGGTTTTGCAAGTGATTGCTATACCTTTCTAGGAGAAAGGCAAAAAAAATCCCTGAAAACTGATATCCAGGAAATACCAATTCCCAGAAAACCATTCTTTTGAAACAAAGAATGAATCATCGTTGTTTTTTTAATTAACCTGTAAAACTTGATTAGATAAACAATCATAGATTTGATATTCCTAGAAGATTGTGTATTTCTGAAAGCGACATTGTATAGAATAGTACCGTAAGCCGGGGTGAGATTGTGCCAGTGAGAGTGAGTCAACCCACGACTTGTCAGCCATCGCTTCCGAGTCAGAAGATTAGTCTCACTTGGTTTAGTATTCGAGAAAACCTATTTAAGAAGGATTGGTCTTGTGATCGCCATGGGACGACTGGCATACAATGGTTTTGTATGGCACAATCTCACCCCGGCTTACGGTATTTCGAAGATGAAATGGTCGGAATGCAGTCAACCAAACCAATTTCATTGTAATTTCATTCAACCAAACCAATTTCATTGTAATCAAACTTTTAGTTTTGGCGCTGCGTCAGAATGTGAAAAACGCTCTTATATCTCAGAAGCTATGAACATAGTTGTATTCAAATTAATGGGCTTTTAAACCCTTAAACAATGAATTTCATAAAGTTTAAACATGTGGTTTGAAAGTTATAAATAGAAAGAATCGTAACCCGCAGACTGTTTAAGACTATAGCTACGATCAAAATATGTGGCCTCAACATCATTTAAATTCGATATTGTACTATTTAAATGTTTGCGGCCTTTCTCGGGATTCTAGAAAGGTATAGCATTCACTGCAAAAACTAAAGGTATAAAAGTGCTCAAAAGGCCCGAATGTCGTTAATCACTCGACTCAGTTCGACGAACTGAGCATTTTCTGCATGTGTGTGTGTGTAACGCTCTCCCAATCTCACTCGATTCAGAGATGGCTGAACCGATTTCAATGAAATTAATTGCAAATGAAAGGTCTAGTTGCCCTATAAGACCATATTGAATTTTATTGTGATTTGATTTCTAGTTTAGAGGTTATGTATCAAAATGTAAAAATCACGAAACATCAATATCTCAGAAACTATACAACCGATTTGTACAAAATTAGTTTTAAATGAGCGAGCTACCCAAACAACTCTTAACTTTTGCATTTTATGGAGATTGAACATGTGGTTCAGAAGTTATGGAGAGAAACGCGTTCTGGAGACTATTTAATCTCACTCATGTTTCTCAGAGATGGCTGGACCGATTTTCAAAAAATCAATGGTAAAATGGAAGGTCTTGTTGCCCCATAAGACCCTATTTATTTATTTTGCAATCGGATTATTACTTTGCCTGTAATGTTTAAAAACGTGAAATCCAGCTATGAAAAGAAACATATTCCAAGACAACTTACTTGGACTCACTCATATTTCTCAGAGATGGCTGACCCGATTTCCACAGAATTAGTATCAAATAAAAGGTTTAACTGCTTCATAACACCCTATTGATTTTTGCTGTAATCGGACTGTAACTTCGTCTGTAATGTATCGAAATGTGAAAATCACGTAACTTCATTATCTTAGAAACTACACAACCGATTTGAACAATATTGATATCAGATGAGCGGGCTAGTTAAGGGTTAACTGATGAATTATGATTGAACACGTGGTTTAAAAGTTTGACTGCCCTATACGTTACCTTCTCATTTGATTGTAATCAAACTTAAGCAACCGTTATGTTTTAATTTGTAAAACAACGAAAGTCTATTATCTCAAGTATTGCACGACTTATTTGAACATAACTAGTGTCATACAAACGAGTCATTTCTCAAACTTACAAATAACAACTTCATAACCAGGGGCGACAAGTCTATAGGTGCAACCTGTGCAATGCACATGGGGACGTCGACAAAAAATGAATCTAAAATCCAAATTCATGCTCTTAATTTTACCTTTCTCCTAGAAAGGTATAGCAATCACTTGCGAAACCGAAAGTATAAAAGTGCTCCAAAGGGCCGAATGGCATATATCACTCGACTCAGCTCGACGAGCTGAGCATTTTCTGTATGTGTGTGTGTATGTGCAGATTTTTATTCTCACTCACTTTTCTCAGAGATGGCTGGACCGATTTTCATGAAATCAATTGCAAATGAAAGGTCTTGTTGCCCCATAAGACCCTATTGAATTTTATTGTAATCGGATTTTTAGTTTAGAGGTTATGTTTAAAAATGTGAAAATCATGAAACATCAATATCTCAGAAACTACACAACCGATTTGAACAAAATTGGTCTCAAAAGAACGGGCTACCTAGAAAACCTTTAAGTTTTGAATTTCATAAAGATTTAACTTGTGGTTCAAAAGTTATGAAAAGAAACGTGTTCTAAAGACTGTTTAATCTCACTCAAGTTTCTCAGAGATGGCTGGACCGATTTTCATAAAATCAGTGTCAAATTGAAGGTCAAATTGCTCCATAAGACCCTATTGATTTGTTTTGCAATTGGACTATTACTTTGCCTGTTATGTTTAAAAATGTGAAATCCAGCTATGCAAAGGAAGACTACTTGGACTCACTCACTTTTCTCAGAGATGGCCGACCCGATTTCCACAAAATTAGTGTCAAATGAATGGTCTTGCTGCCTCAGAAGACCCTATTGAATTTTACTGTAATCGAACTATAACTTCATTTGTAATGTGCCGACTTGTGAAAATCACGAAACTTCATTATCTCAGAAACTACACAACCGATTTGATTATTATTATCAGATGAGCGGGCTAGTTAAGGGTTAACTGATGAATTATGATTGAACACGTGGTTTCAAAGTTTGGGTGCCCTACACGTTCCCATTTCATTTGATTATAATCGAACTTAAGCAACCGTTATGTGTTAAATTGTTAATAAAACAACGAAAGTCTATTATCTCAAAGATTACATGACTTATTTGAACATAACTAGTGTCATACGAACGAGTCATCTCTCAAACTTACAAATAACAAACTTCATAACAATATGATATGTGGCTCAAAAGTTATGGAAAGAAGAGAAATTTAAAGATTATTCAAAACTATACCTGCTTTGATCGATATATGTGGCCTTAACATAATTTAAATGTGGTGTCGTACTATTTGAACGTTCCAAGTTCATTGATTCCTTGCGGTTTGTTTGAAGTCTGCAAATGCACGACGAATCGGCCATAGGATATGATCAAAGTCAAATAACAAATCGTTTGAAATGATTAGTTTTTTTCGAAATGACAACATCCTCGTCTTTTGGCTTCTGTACATCGCCTTAATTCTGAATATATTCATATTGGGTGGTATTCTGTCATTATCAGCAGACTTTCTGGCATCAATCTGACACCGGCAATATCCATATTGAGTATTATTCGGTCATTTCCGACTGTTGCCTATAAGTTGCCATTTAGCAATTCAAAATGGTGCCTGAGGTCAATTAATAGCTACTTGCATCATTCTGGTTCCATAGATACTCATATTGGATAGTATTTATTTATTTTAGGCTGTTTTTCACGAACCGGTAGTCGTCATCTTGGATTTCAAAATGGTATTTAGGATACTGGTTAATGAAAAACGCATATTGGGTGATATTTGGTCACTTTGGACAGTTTTTCAGAAGCCAAAAGTCGTCATTTTGGACTTTAAAATTGCCTGTGAAATCAATTTCTGTCATCTGAGCGTGATTCTGGTTTCGAAAACATTCATATTGAATGGTATTTGGTCATTTCCAGGTGTTTGCCAGACACCGGAAGTCACTATCTCAAAATTCAAGATTGTGTCTGTGATCAATTTTTAGCTTCTGTGCATCTTTCTGGTTCCAGAAATACTAATATTTAGTGGGAATCGTCCATTTCAGGCTGTTTTCCAGAAACCGGAAGTTGCCATCTTACAACTCAAAATGTTGTCTGAAGTCGAATTGTGGCTCCAGAGCATCATTACGGTTCCGGAAATACCCATATTGGGTGGTATTTGGTCATTTGCTGCTGTTTTTCCGACACCGGAAGTCGCCATTTTGGATTTCATAATGGCATTTGGAGACAATTTCTGGATTTTGAACGGCATACTGGTTAAAGAAAAACTCATATTGGGTGGTATTTGGTCATTTTCTGCTGTTTTCAGAAACCGGAAGTCGCCATCTTAGAATTTAAAATGCTATCTGTGGTCGATTTTAGCTCCTGTGTATTAATCTAGATCCGGATATTATTATATTGGGTGGAAATCGGCCATTTTCGGCTGTTTTCCAGTAACCGGAAGTTGCCATCTTACAATCCGAAATGTTGTCTGAGGTCTATTATGGAACATATTTGTTACCATTAAAAACATTTACCTGCCACTGTTGTTGTGCCAATCACCGACGCCCAGGAAGGCGGGACCCTAACTCACGACCCGGTAATTAACGGACCGGCGCCAACGGCTTTACTTCCTCATGCGATGGAAGGCGTGATCCCAGAGATTTTTCGCCTCAGAAAATCTCCCGGTGTCGGCTAGGATTGAATCTAGACCAGTTGGGTTGGTTGTGAGTGGATCACGCCACCCCACAACCATCGACACCTATGTCGGCGTTGGAATTCGAACCCAGGCGTCAAGCGTGGTTGGTGGAGACGTTACCAACCACGCTAGACCCCCGCCTGAAATTTAGCCAATTGATTAAAGGCTATTCTAAAATTACGTTGCGTGGGTGCACTTACTATCTGTGAACTAGGAATACTGACTGTCCACATCATACGCACACCACAGGCTCAGTATATTGCGTTGATTTGATATTGGACGAACGATGTGTTGGTTGCAGGGGGTTCAAAGACAAATTCAAGAGGAATTAATCAATAAAAAGGTCAAGAATTGCTCAAAAATCAATTTTTGTAAAAACCGTTTAACCGATTTGTGCCCGAGGGGTCCATCAATATGACCTAACCAAAGTGGTTTTCTCATTTTTCCGCTACTTTCAATCATTTAGACATAAAAATATCTTTTTTGAAAGACCTCATGTCACTAGTGGGCGAGAATTGCTCAAATATAAATTTTTTTCCTGATTACTCCATGGCCGGTTTCGTTGCTCAGGAAAACTTTCGTAGTTTTTATAAAAAAAACCTAAATTAATCCACCTAGCGGTCAGACTCAGCCTTTCTCATTGAAACTTATGATTTGTAAAAATAGATTTACATAAATGATTGAATCCAATAATGATATTTATATTCACTCTTTGGGTTCTAAAATATTGATGTTGTAATTGAAGTATAAAATATGAAATTTGACGTAATGTTAGTGCATAAGAAATAGCGAAATAAAAGAAATTACTCTTAATTTCGAACAATTTAATCACGAGCGAAACCGGGAACGTTGATGACATATTTATAGATCAAAGCACGTATAGTGTTCAATTGTCTTTGAATTTCTTCTCTTTCCAAAACTTTTGAATAGCATATAAAATTGTTATGAAATTTGTTATTTGTAAGTTTGAGATATGACTCGTTTGTATGACTCTAGTTAAGTTCAAATAAGTCGTGTAATACTTGAGATAATAGACTTTCGTTGTTTTAACAATTTAATACATAACGGTTGCTCAAGTTTGATTACAATCAAATGAAAAGGGAACGTATAGGGTAACCAAACTTTGAAACCACGTGTTCAATCGTAATTCATCAGTGAGTGAGTCCAAGTAGTCTTCTGAATATGTTTCTTTTCATAGCTGGATTTCAGATTTTTAAACATAACAGGCAAAGTAATAATCCGTTTGCAAAAAAAAATCGATAGGGTCTTATGGGGCA